>NC_090415.1:6508638-6803638 GCF_036365525.1 Heterodontus francisci
AGAGGGAAAGACAGATGGCGGGTCAGAGAGAGAGACAGAGAGAGAAGGAGAGAGAGGGAGTGACAGAGAAGGAAAGACAGATCTAGGGATAGAGAGAGAGAGACAGAGAGAGAGGGAGAGACAGAGATAGAAGAAGAGAGACGGAGAGACAGAGAGGGAAAGACAGATGGAGGGAGAGAGTGAGAGACAGAGAGAGAAGGAGAGAGATGGAGGGACAGGGAGAGAGACAGAGAGAGAGGCAGAGACAGAGATAGAAGGAGAGAGATGGAGAGACAGAGAGGGAAAGACAGATGGAGGGAAAGAGAGAGAGACAGAGCGAGAGGCAGAGACAGAGATGGAAGGAGAGTGAGGGAGTGTCAGGCGGTGGGGAAGGCAGATGAAGCGACAGAGAGAGAGAGAGAGAGAGGCAGAGATAGAAGGAGAGAGAGGGAGCGACAAGAAGGGAAAGACAGATGGAGAGACAGAGATAGAGACAAAGAGAGAAGGAGAGAGATGGAGTGACAGGGAGGGAAGGATAGATGGAGGGATAGAGCGACAGAGAGAGAGAGATAGAAGGAGAGTGAGGGAGTGACAGAGGGAGGGAAAAGCAGATGGTGGGACTGAGTGAGAGACAAAGAGAGATGGAGAGAGATGGAGTGACAGGGAGGGACGGACAGATGGAAGGATAGAGAGAGAGGCAGAGATAGAAGGATAGAGAGGGACTGATGGGTGGGGAGACTGATGGAGAGACAGAGAGAGAGAGAGACAGAGAGAGAAGGAGAGAGTGAGAGCGACAGAGATGGAAAGACAGATGGAGAGACAGAGAGAGAGAGAGGCAGAGATGGGAGAAGAGATAGGGAGTGACAGAGAGGTTTCATAAAAATCTATCAAACTCAAATTTAAAAATTAACAAGTGTCTCAGCATCAATTGATGTTTGTGGAAGAGAGTTCCAAACTGATACCACACCTGGTGTGTTGAAGTGTTTCTTCATTTCACTCCTGAAAGGTTTTTAGACGAGGTTTATATTTTTAGACTATGCCCCCATGTTCTAGACTCTGCAGCCAGTGGGAATTGTTACTCTCTGTCCACCCTATCAGTTTCCCTTATTATCTTGAAAACAATCATCAAATCACACCTGAGCCTTCAAAATTCCAGGGATACAGAGTAAATCTCCAGCTACACTGTCCCATTAAATATTCCCAAGCCAAGCACAAGGTTGGGTTTGACACAGAGTAAATTTCCCTCTACACTGTCCCATCACACACTCCCAGGGCAGGAACATCATGGGGTGGATACAGAGTGAATCTCACTCTACACTGTCCGATAGAGACAGACAGAGAGAGAGAGACAGAAAAAGAGAAACAGAGAGACATGGACTGACAGGGTGACTAAAAGAGATAGAAGGATACTTCACAGGGGATACTGCAAGAGGCGGATGCAATTCAACCCCACAGCCCTGTTCCGGCATCCAATGTGATCTTGGCTGATCTGTGATGTAACTTACACCATATATCCTGCCTTTGCCCCTTATCTCTTAATACCTTTGGTTTACAAGAATCTGTCAATCACAGATTTAAAAATTAACCAATAAACCAGCATGAAATTTGCACAACAAATATCATGAGGGTGTGATGGCTCCCGCAGTGGAATAGCTTGCTGGATGTTTAAAATGGAGGCTATTCCTTCTGGATCATCACACGTATCTGCCTGGGCCCCAACGTCATCTACATTTCCCCCTCTCCCGATGTTTTTTTCTCTCCATATCTATCTCTTTCTGTTTGTGTACACAGCAGTGAAGGATTACATCAAATTAATATATCTTACATTATCCTTTTCATCCACCGCAACAACCTCTCTCTCTCCAACTTTGTCCCTCTCTACAGCCCTCTCTCTGCCTTCATAACTTACCCTCTCTCCCTCTGTCTCTCTCCTCGTGTCAGAGATAGCAGGAGGGAGAGACAGAGAGAGAATGTTGAAGGAACTGTACTCTCTTCCTAAGCTGTGCTGAACCTGCTCTGGGAGTGTTTGATGGGCTACATTAATCGGCCGTGTACAGTCCTGTATCAGGCTGTGAAGAAGCACAGCTTGTTCAGTGTACAACGGGTCAAAGGGAATGATTCACTCCTGTCTGCTACTGGGAAGAGAGACTGACCTGAACATCAAGGCAGCGTTTGACCGAGTGTGACATCGAGGAGCCCGAGTAAAACTGAAGTCAGTGGGAATCCGCTGGTTGGACTCATACCGAGCACAAAGGAAGATGGTTGTGGTTGTTGGAGGTCAATCATCTCAGTCCCAGGACATCACTGCAGGAGTTCCTCAGGGTAGTGTCCGAGGCTCAACCATCTTCAGCTGAGATCCCAGGAGAGAATGCTGGAAATACTGAGCAGGTCAAGCAGCATCTGTGGAGAGAGAAACAGAGTTAGTGATTCAGCTCGATGCTTTCCAGATTTCCAGCATCCACAGTATTTTGCCTCAGATAATGAAGCAATCCAGAGCCACATGCACCAAGACCCGGACAACATTCAGGTTTGGGCTGACCAGTGACAAGTAACATTCACGTCACACAAGTGCCAGGCAATGACCATCTGCAACATGAGAGAATCCAACCACCTCCCCTTGGCATTCAAAGCATCATCCCATCGCCGAATCCCCCAGCATCAACATCCTGGGCAAACATTGACATCAAACTTAACAGAACGAAACAAATCAATAGTTTCTTCACCCAGTGGCTGGTGGGTGTCTGGAACTCACTGCCTGAAAGGATTAGTATAAAATGGGTGGTTGATGGCCGGCACAGACTGTGCGGGCCGAAGGGCCTGTATAAGTGCTGTATCTCTCTATGACTCTAAAGGATGGTCGAGGCAGAAACCCTCATCACATTTAAAACAATCTCTTGGATATTCACTTCTCTATATTTAAAATGGGTAAGGAATAACTCTCCTCGTCTGCACTGCCCCATCAAACACTCTCAGAGAAGGTACAGCACGGGTTAGATACAGAGTAAAGCTCCGTTTAAACTGTCCCTGGAGTGTCGGATTAACCCGGGTCACTCACTGTCCCCGGCTCAGCCTCAAGACTCACCTGCCTCAGTCACTGAGACGCTCCTGTATCACTTGCCTTAACATAAGTGGATGCCGGGTTTGGGAGCAGGACAGGCACACGGGATTAGGACGACTGCTCATGTGGAGGATAAGCATCAGTAATCCCTCAGAGAATCAGAACAGACCAGCGAGACTCAGAAAAGGAAACTTGTGTTGAATTTGTGAGTCTTGCATTGTGGAATGCTTTAGTATTTGGTGAGAATGTTGAGCCAGTGACATTTTGCCCCAGTGGGATGAATAGACACTATATGACTTGATTACAACAGTAAGGTACCGTGTGTACTGTAAATATGGACTGAAATAACAATGTAACTGATCAATTTTCAGCTGAATACTATGACTACAGTTATACCTGCTATCCTGTTATATATGTGCTGCTATACCTGCTATATGTGAGAATGTACATACGACACGATGGGATGAAGTCAAAGTGGCCACTCTTTATATTTTCAGACTATGCCCCAAGTTCCTGACTCCGCAGCCAGTGGGAATATTTACTCTCAGTCCACCCTATCAGTTTCCCTTATTATTTTGTAAACCTTCATCAAATCACCCAATAACCTTCCGGGTGAAAAATCTTTTCCTCAAATCCCCTCTAAACCTCCTGCCCCTTACCTTCAATCTATGCCCCCTGGTTATTGACCCCCTCCGCTAAGGGAAAAAGTTTCTTCCTATCTAACCTATCAATGCCCCTCATAATTTTGTACACCTCAATCAGGTCCCCCCTCAGCCTTCTCTGCTCTAAGGAAAACAACTCCAGCCGTTTCAGTCTCTCTTCATAGCTGAAATGCTCCAGCCCAGGCAACATCCTGGTCAATCTCCTCTGCATCCTCTCCAGTGCAATCACATCCTTCCTATAGTGTGGTGCCCAGAACTGTACACAGTACTCCAGCTGTGGCCTAACCAGTGTTTTATACAGCTCCATTATAACCTCCCTGTTCTTATATTCTATGCCTCAACTAATAAAGGCAAGTATCCCATATACCTTCCTAACCACCTTGTCTACCTGCGCTGCAGCCTTCAGTGATCTATGGACAAGTACACCAAGATCCCTCTGACACTCTGTACTTCCTATGGTCCTACCATTCATTGGATATTCCCTAGCCTTGTTAGTCCTTCCAAAATTCTATGTAACCTAACCTATGTATAATCTTTAATCTTGCAGTGCATGTGTAATGTTTAATTTCTGAAAGCCAGACAGAGTAAAGCTTAACGTACTCCAAAAAACTCCAGACTTTTGGCATTTATTACCTTATCGGGTCAAATCTGTCGTTATGTTGGACTAGACTTGTGAATAATTATTTTTAAGTTGTTTTTCCGACAGTACGAGTGTAAATCGATTTGCAGCATCCCATCATATAATATACACTCCTGTCTATATTGTCTGAATACAGACATAAAATAGCCACAAATTTTGCTATTTATTCCGGGGCAGACAGGTGAAGTGTTTATTTTGTCTGTGATTTAACTCAGCCCCCAATGATAACCAACATGGTGGGAGAGAGTGATAGACAGAGAGAGAGGAACAGAGGGAGAGTAACAGAGAGATAGGGAGAGATAGAAATGGAGAGAGAACAGAGAGATAGTGAGGGATAGAGACAGAAGCAGAGAGATAGAAAGTGCCAGGAGACCCTGAGAGACTTTAGAAGCAGTGGGACGGGAAGACAGGCTGTGTGGAGACCCTGGGGTAACGTGACAGATAGACAGGGTAGATGTAGGTAAGATGTTTCTCCTGGTTGAGGAGTCTAGAACCAGGGGACACAATTTCAAAATAAGGGGGAAGCCACTTGGGACAGAGATGAGGAGAAATGTCATTACTCAGAGGGTTGTGAATCTTAGGAATTCTCTATCCCAGAGGGCTGTGGAAGCTCAGTCATTGAGTATGTTTAAAGCAGAGATTGACAGATTGTTGAATTCCAATGACATAAAGGGATATGAGGATAGTCTGGGAAAAACACATTGAAGTGGATGATCAGCCATGATAGTATTGAATGGCGGAGCAGGCTCGATGGGCTGAATGGCCTACTCCTGTTCCTATATTCCAAAGCTGCCGAAATAGATTCTCTCAAACTGCCCCATCAGTTCCCCTTAATATCTCAACAACTTTGATCAAATCACCATGATCCTCCTAAATGCCAGGGAATAAATCCCCAGTTTGTGTAATATCACCTCGTAATTTAACCCTTGGAGTCCAGTTATCATTCTGGTAAATCTACACTGCACTCAAATGGACACGGACCCCCCAAAGTCTCTTTGAGCCTCCAGTTTTTCTATCTTTACACCATTTATAAAGTACTCTGTTCTTGTCTTTTTTTGCTGACATGGAAATCTAACTACCACAGTTTTGCCCATTTATTTAAGATATTAATATCTCTTTGTAATTTGATGCTTCCAGCTACACTGCTTACAATGCTGCCTATGTTTGTGTCATTGGTAAACTTGGGTATGTTGCATTCTCCCACATCATCTTAAATCATTAATAAATACAGCAAAACTGAGACACACACGGGCTTTGCACTAGTAGACAGGAGTGAATCATTCCATCCTCGAGGTTTTTTAATTCCAGATTTATGTTTATTTTTAGAAAAAACAAAATTCAAATTCACAACAGCCCTGTGTGGGATTTGAACTCCTACTTTTTCAATCATCAGCTCAGGCCTTCAAATTAAAACCCATAAAAAGAGATTCATTTTCCGACTGCTGTTGTCTGACTGACTGAGGTTTTGTATATTGTTCCCTTCTCCTCTTCTTCCATGTGTTTGAAGTCTTTGAAGTTTGTCAGACATTGGAAAACTACTTCATGTGGTGTTCTGTCAATACCTTCAATTCTGTGTATCTGCAAGGGACACAATTCAAATTCTCACCTTATTGCATCAACTAAAACCTGCAGGTCCATTCAAACAACTCTATTTCCTGTCTCTGCAAAGAGAGCTCACACTTCCACAATGCAGGAATGTCTGACACATTTCCCAACACGTTTGCTGACACTTTTCAGGATGAAGCTCAATTCAACTGACAAGACTCGAAGCCCCAAATTGAATCTTTCAGATATAAAAACTGACGCAGATCTCTCCAGATTCCAGATCTCTCTGAACCAGCACCCATCTTAACATTGTGCTATTTAGTTTATATCGCTTCTCCTCAGCCTTCCTTCCTAAATGCATCATTTGACATTTCTCAGCATTGAAGTTAACCTGCCATGTGTCTGACCATTTCACCAGACTGCCTCTATCCTCCTGAACCCCACACTGTACCTGCCCTGACAGTGTTTTACAGAACAGAGAAGACAGAGATTTACTACTACTATTCCCTTCTCTGTTTATTACATTGCAGATGGTGTAATGTTGAAGTTATGCCCTGGAAACCCAAGTCCAAGTCATTAATATATATCAAAAAGATCAGTGGTCCTAATCCAAACCCCTGGGGAATACCACTGTACCACAATGTACACTGTATACAGTCAGTACAAAAGCAGGGAGGTTATGCTGAACATTTATAAAGCTCTATTTCGGCCCCGACTGGAGAACTGTGTCCAGTTCTGGTCGCCACACTTTAGGAAGGATGTGAGGTTCCTTGAGAGGGTGCAGAGATTTACCAGAATGGTTTCAGAGATGGGGGATTTTAGCTACAAGGTTAGGTTGGAAAAGCTGGGTTTGATCTCCTTAGAACAAAGTAGATAGAGGGGAGATTGATTAGAAGTGTATAAGATTATGTCAGTCAAAGATACCGTCCTCCAGTCTGAAGCAACCATTCACCACTACTCTCTGTGTCCTGTCCCTTAGCCAATGTTGTATCCACTCTGTCCCTGTCCCGTTCATTCCATCAGCATTCCTTTCGTGAACTAGTCAGTTATGAGGCAGCATTATGACCTCCCATTGAGGAAATTGGTCCCAGAGCACAGAAAAACACACACAGACAGGCAATGACCATCTGTAACAAGAGAGAATCCAACCACCTCCCCATGGCATTCAAAGCATTATCCCATCGCTGAATCCCCCAGCATCAACATCCTAGGGAGACATTGACCAGGAACTGAGCCGAAGTAATCACATCAGTACTGTGGCTACAAGTGACTCACCCCCTGACTCCCCAAAGCCTTTCAACCACCTACAAGACACAAGTCAGGTGTGTGATGGTATCTCTCCACTTGCCTGGATGTGTGTAACATCTACAACACTCCAGAGGCTCGACACCATCCAGGACAAAGCACTCCACCTGATTGGTACCCCATCCACCACTTTAAACTTTGATCAGATTAGCCCTTACCCTTCTAAATTCCAGGGATACAGAGTAAAGCTCCGTCTACACTGTCCCATCAAATGCTGCCAAGCTATTAGTTAGCTATTGAGTAAATCTCTGTCTTCTCTGTTCTATAAAACATTCCCAGGGAAGGTACAGAGTGGGGTTAGATACAGAGTAAAGCTGCCTCTATATATGCCTCTCTTTCTCCTCCTCCATCCAGATGGAGAGAGTAACAGTGAGAAAGACAGGGATAGATATAGAGAGGGAAGAACAGGGAGAGGGAAGGATAGCAATGGGGAGAGATTACCAGAGAGAAAGAGGACGAGATTGGGATGGAGAGTGTCGGTCAGCATTCCCGCAAAGCTGTGTGCAGCATCCTGGAAGGTATGACACGGTGAGAGATTGAGATTAAGAGGGTACAGAGAGAGAAATAAACAAGGAGAGAGTAGCAGAGAGGGGAACTAGTGATTGATTGAGTGAGTAAGAGAGAGGGGAAGACGGAGATGGAGAGAGATTACCATCAAGAGTAGCTCTCCACTTCTCTCTCCATGCATATCTCTCCCTTTCTCACTGTTACCCTCTCTCCATCTATATTTCTCCCTCTCTCCTGGTGTTTCACACTCTACACCTATTTCTTGTACCTCTGTGTACACAGGATTACATCAAACTATGATAACATTTGTCATTTGCACTTTTGATCTAACCTAACAACATGACTGTCTCCAACATTATCTCTGTGTCTGTGAACAGCGGGACCTTGGAGTGAATGTTCACTGATTCCTGAGGCTGACAGGACAGGTGGATAAGCTGGTTAGGAAGGGATAAGGGAGACTTTCATTTCCCGACCAGTGGAAATAATCTCTCAGTGTCCACCCTATCCAGTCCCTTTAGAATCTGATATGTTTCAATGAGATCACCTCTCATTCTTCTAAACTGCAGAGAATACAGGTCCTATTTACTCAGCCTCTCATCATAGGACAATGGCAGAGAAGCTAAACAAATACTCTGTGTCTGTCTTTATGTTCTCTCTCATGCTCTGTAATCTTCCTTGAATCATTGAACACTGCAGTTTGTGGATCATTTCACTGTTTGCTGTTGAGCTGATGAAATTGTTTGATTGGCAGTGATAATATTTTTGGACCATTGTATTGAGTCCAATGGGTTGCAACGAGGATTACTGGGTGATTTCTCTCTGCAACTTTTAATCTTTAATCAAGCTTATCTGGGCATTAACCTGCAATCTGTTTTTATATGTCTGACTCCACTCATTCTCCCGGGGATAAAGTTACTTTTGTCTGGTTGTGCACCCAATTAAATGACTGTTTGACATGGCGAGACTTTCTTTACTGTGAACGTGTGCTGATGTCTCTCTCTCTCTCTCACACACACACACACTATCTGCCTCTCTCTCTGCCCACATATATCCCGGACTTTCCCTCTCTCTCTGACGGACACTCTATCTCTCATTCATTTTTCACACTTTCTGTACACCCTGTGTCTGCTCTTTTCCTCTAATTTCTCATTTTCCTTCCCACTCTCTCTCTCCATCTCTCTCTCTCTCTCTCTTCTGCTCTGTTACTCTCTCCTCACCTTTATCTTTCCATTTATCTGTTTCCTCACTCTCAAACTCTACCTCTCCCTCACTCTCCACCTTCCTTTCTCTTGGATCTCTCTTCACATCTCTCCATCACTCTGTCTCCATCTCTGTCCAATTGAGGAGATTCTCCCTCCATTTCTCACCATCTCTTGCTCTCTCACTCTCTCCCACTCACCTATTTTCTCTCAGTCTCTCCATCACTCTCTCTCCATCTCTGTCCAATTGAGGAGATTCTCCCTCCATTTCTCACCATCTCTTGCTCTCTCCCTCTCACCTATTTTCTCTCAGTCTCTCCATCTCTCTATCACTCTCTCTCCATCTCTGTCCAATTGAGGAGATTCTCCCTCCATTTCTCACCATCTCTTGCTCTCTCCCTCTCACCTATTTTCTCTCAGTCTCTCCATCTCTCCATCACTCTGTCTCCATCTCTGTCCAATTGAGGAGATTCTCCCTCCATTTCTCACCATCTCTTGCTCTCTCACTCTCTCCCACTCACCTATTTTCTCTCAGTCTCTCCATCACTCTCTCTCCATCTCTGTCCAATTGTGGAGATTCTCCCTCCATTTCTCTCCATCTCTTGCTCTCTCACTCTCTCCCTCTCACCTATTTTCTCTCAGTCTCTCCATCTCTCTATCACTCTCTCTCCATCTCTGTCCAAATGAGGAGATTCTCCCTCCATTTCTCACCATCTCTTGCTCTCTCACTCTCTCCCTCTCACCTATTTTCTCTCAGTCTCTCCATCTCTCTATCACTCTCTCTCCATCTCTGTCCAAATGAGGAGATTCTCCCTCCATTTCTCTCCATCTCTTGCTCTCTCACTCTCTCCCTCTCACCTATTTTCTCTCAGTCTCTCCATCTCTCTATCACTCTCTCTCCATCTCTGTCCAATTGAGGAGATTCTCCCTCCATTTCTCTTGCTCTCTCGCTCTCTCCCTCTCACCTATTTTCTCTCAGTCTCTCCATCTCTCTATGATTCTTTCAAGCTCAGTTCTTCCTCTCTCTCTCTCCCCATCACTCTCTCTTTTCTATTTCCCTCTCTATTACTTGCTCTCCAACTCTCTTGCTCTTTCTGTTCATGTTGGGTCCCTTTAAGAGTTTGGGACAGTTCTGGTGGTGCAGGGTCCCTTTAAGAGTCTGGTGCTGACCCCTCCCCCACCCCAGGGGCGGGGTCACAAGTCGCCCAAACCGCGGCTGCGCGGAGGCAAGAGGCAGCTTTTGACCCCTTGACCTCCAGACACGTGGGGCGAGGCAGCCAATGAGACCTCACTGACGCCCTGGCGGGAGGGGAGGTGTCATCAGCCGCCATGTTTGCGTGACGTCACCGGCCGGCCGCTTATTTCCGCAAACAGCAGCTGAAAGGAAAAGGAGAAGCGGCTTCAGCTGTCGATCTCAATGGAGGAAAGTTGAACGTCTGAGCCGGGGGGACAATATAAAAAAGCGGCGGTTGACGCTCTTGTGGGGATGCGCATGTGCGGAGCATCCTCCCAGAGTGCAGCGCGGCCTGTACCGCAGAAAGGGGCCTTTCCCACTCGCGGGGCATTGTGGGAGCCGCAGGACGCCATTGCCCCCTCATTAACTCAGTCAAAATTAACTCATTCCCTCTCAGCTCTCTCTCCCTCCTTTTCATATTGCAGGCTGAAATGGGGCTTTGTTGGCATCCATTACACCATCCCGGATGTGATCAGATACTCTGTCCCTTCGTAAATGATTTCCCGTCCCTCCATCAGCTTGTGATTGTTATTGGCTTTTCTCCTCCTGAAATGGTTGCTGAATTTGTTGGTCTTTTTCTCCTGGCTTCATAACTAACCCCCTCTCCCTCTGTCTCTCTCCTCGTGTCAGAGATAGCAGGAGGGAGAGATAGAGAGGAAGACAGAGAACAACCCCAGCTTCTCCAATCTATCCACGCAACTCAAGTCCCTCATCCTGGAACCTTGCTCGTGAATCTTTTCTGCATCCTCTCTAATGCCTCCACATCCTTCCGAAAGTACGGTGTCGAGAATTGGACACAATACTAGATGAGGATGAAGCAGTGTTTTATAAAGCTTCATCATAACCTCCTTGCTTTTATACTCTAAGCCTCTATTTACAAAGCCTAGGATCCCATACGCTTTTTAACCACTTTCTCAACTAGCTCTGCCACCATCAATTTGTGCACAGACATCCCCAGGTCTCTCTGTTCCTGCACCCACTTCCTTCTGTTCTTAAGTTCCCATGACAGAGAGGGACAGAAGGACAGGGAGGTCTAGAAATAATGAGGGGGAGAGAGAGCAAACAAACAGGAAACACATATGGGAACACCACCACCTGCAAGTTTCCCTTCCAGTCTCACACCATCCTGACTTGGAACTATGTCACCATTCCTTCACTGTCACTCGGTCAAAATCCTGGATCTCACTTCCTAACAGCACTGTGGGTGTACCTACCCCACATGGACTGCAGCGGTTCAAGAAGGTTCAACGGCAATTGGTGATGGGCAATAAAATGCTGGCAGAGCCAGTAATGAACACATCCAACAAATGAATAAAAAATAATAACAATTTGGCACCAAGTCACTAAAGGAGATATTGAACTGGACACAGGAACACAAGAAGTAGGAGCAGGAGTAGGCCATTCAGCCCCTCGAGCCTGCCCTGCCATTCAATAAGATCATGACTGATCTGTCCCAACACTCAACTACTCTTTCAGGCCTGCTCTGCAGAACCCTCGACTCCCTGAGAGGGTTGAGAACAAATATTTTCCCACAAAGACAAACAAATCTAGACAAATCTAGAGCCCCTTAGATAGCAAGAATCAAACCAGGAAGAATAAGGCACAAAAGGGAAACTTATGTCAGATACCGAGAGCTCAATCCCACAGAAAGCTGAGAGGAGTGAAGAAAGTGCAGGGGTGAAATTAAAAAGAAAATTAGGAAAGCAAAAAGATAGTCGGAAAATAATATTACCAAGTAAAATCAAGGAAAGCACAAAGATGTTTTATAAATACATGAAGAGCAAGAGGATAACTCAGGATAGAGCATTAGTGACCAAAAAGGGAATGTGTGTATGGAGGTGGGAGATGTGGGCACGGTTCTTAATGAATACTTTGTATCCGTCTTTATAAAAGAGGGGGAACTATGCAGACATTGTAGTTAAAGAGGAGGAGTGTGAAATATTGGATGGGATAAACAGGGTGAGAGGGAAATATTAAGGTGTTTAGCATCTTTGAAAGTGAATAAATGGTCAGGCCTGGATGCATTGGAATCAGTTCAGAGAAGGTTCACTCGGCTGATTCCTGGGATGAAGGGGTTATCTTATGAGGAATAGTTGAACAGGTTGGGCCTATACTCATTGGAGTTTAGAAGAATGAGAGGTGATCTTATTGAAACATACAAGATTCTGAGGGGACTTGACAGGGCGGATGTTGGGAGGATGTTTCCCTTGTGGAGGAGTCTTGAACTAGGGGGCACCGTTTAAAAATAAAGGGTCTGCCATTTAAGACTGAGCTAAGGAAGACTTCTTTCTCCCAGAGGTTGGTTAGGCTTTGGAATTCTCTTCCCCAGAGAGCAGTGGAGGTTGGGTCAATGAATTTACAAGGGAGTCAAGGGTTATGGGGGGCAGGCAGGAAAATGGAGTTAAAGTCACTATCAGATCAATCATGATCATATTGACTGACAGAACAGGCTCAAGAGGCTGAATGGCCTACTCCTGCTCCTATTTCTTCAGATCTAGTGTATAAATTGGAGGGTTTGCTCTCCACCTTTTAAACCATTTTTATCGCAGAGACAGGTCCATGTGTAATATAAACAGAGACAGGGTCTAGTGCAGACCTAACTAGTGCATTGATAACTGAGACTAGTGTAAAAGGTATCAAGGATACAGAATTCTAAATATACATTCAGGGGAAGTATTTTAGGCCAGTACGGAACAAGGTCAACAAGAGATGGGTCAGTTTGACACTTAGTTTTAGGGAATGAAGCTGGGCCGGTGGAAGGCGATTTAGAAAAGGTGGACTGGAAAACGCTACTTGAAGGTAAATCAGTGTCAGAGCAGTGAGATTGAATCATTTCATCCTGGAGGATTTATTATTCCAGAGTTATTTTTTATTTTCAGAGAAATTCAAATTGACAAGAGCCCAATGTGGGATTTGAACTCCGACTTTTTCAGTCATTACCTCAGGCTTTCAGATTACAAACTGTAAAAGACATTCACCTTCCTCCTGTTGTGACCTGACTGTCTCAGCTTTTGTGTATTGTCCCCAATCTTGTTCTTTCATGTGTCTGAAGACTTTGATGTTATTCAGACATTGGTAAACCACTTCATTCTCTCAGGTCATCGGCTCAAATACCTTCAGGGACACAATCCACAATCTAATTCACACCCTATTCAAGCAACCAAAATCTTCAACTCCATTCAGACACCCCGATATCCTGTCCTTGCACAGATAACTGACAGCTCCACAATGCAGAAATGTCCGAATGAGAAACCACATTTACCTGACACAATCCAAGCTCCAAATTGAATCATTAAGATATCGAAAATACCACAGAAATGTGACTTGTTCCTTGTAACAGTGAGACTGAAACATTTCAGGGTACTATTCAACCAAGAAGGATTCCGAGAAAAGTCAGGATCAGGATTGAAAGAGGAAGAGAGAGAGTAAAAAGCGGGGAGTGAGAGAGGGGGTAGAGAGAGAGAGAGAGACACGGTCAGCTCCTGGATGGGGAAGGATTCTCTGTTCCTTCACCCATTTTAACATTGTACCATTTAGTTTAGACAGAGAAACATAGACTGACAGGGTGACTGACAGAGAAAGAAGGATATTTAACATCGGATATTGGATGTAATTTAACCCCACAACCCTGTTCCGGCATTCAATGAGATCAGGGCTGATCTGTGATCTATCTTACACCATATATCCTGCCTTTGCCCCTTATCTCTTACTATCTTTGCTTAACAAGAATCTATCAATCACAGGTTTAAAAATTAACCAATAATCCAGCATGAAATTTCCACAAACAATATCATGAGGGTGTGATGGCTCCCACAGTGGAATAGCTTGCTGGATGTTTAAAATGGAGGCTATTTCTTCTGGATCATCAAAGGTATCTGCCTGGGCCCCAACATCATCGACATTTCCCCCTCTCCCGATGTTTTTTTCTCTCCATATCTATCTCTTATATGTTTGTGTCCACAGCAGTGAAGGATTACATCAAATTAATATATCTTACATTATCCTTTTCATCCACCTCAACAATCTCTCTCTCTCCAACGTTGTCCCTCTCGACAGCCCTCTCTCTGCCTTCATAACTAACCCTCTCTCCCTCTGTCTCTGTCCTAGTGTCAGCGATAGCAGGAGGGAGAGACAGAGAGAGAAGGAGAGAGTGAGAGCGACAGAGATGGAAAGACAGATGGAGAGACAGAGAGAGAGAGAGGCAGAGATGGGAGAAGAGATAGGGAGTGACAGAGAGGTTTCATAAAAATCTATCAAACTCAGATTTAAAAATTAACAAGTGTCTCAGCATCAATTGCTGATTGAGGAAGAGAGTTTCAAACTGATACCACACCTGGTGTTTTGAAGTGTTTCTTCATTTCACTCCTGAAAGGTTTTTAGACTAGGTTTATATTTTTAGACTATGCCCCCATGTTCTCGACTCTGCAGCCAGTGGGAATTGTTACTCTCTGTCCACCCTATCAGTTTCCCTTATTATCTTGAAAACAATCATCAAATCACACCTGAGCCTTCAAAATTCCAGGGATACACAGTAAATCTCCAGCTACACTGTCCCATTAAACATTCCCAAGCCAAGCACAAGGTTGGGTTTGACACAGAGTAAATTTCCCTCTGCACTGTCCCATCACACACTCCCAGGGCAGGAACATCATGTGGTGGATACAGAGTGAATCTCACTCTACACTGTCCGATAGAGACAGACAGAGAGAGACAGAAAGAGTGAAACAGAGAGACATGGACTGACAGGGTGACTAAAAGAGATAGAAGGATACTTGACAGGGGATATTGGAAGAGGAGGTTGCAATTCAACCCCACAGCCCTGTTCCGGCATCCAATGTGATCTTGGCTGATCTGTGATGTAACTTACACCATATATCCTGCCTTTGCCCCTTATCTCTTAATACCTTTGGTTAACAAGAATCTATCAATCACAGATTTAAAAATTAACCAATAAGCCAGCAAGAAATTTGCAGAACCAATGTCATGAGGGTGCGATGGCTCCCACAGTGGAATAGCATGCTGGATGTTTAAAATGGAGGCTGTTCCTTCTGGATCATCAAACGTACCTGCCTGGGCCGCAACTTCATCTACATTTCCCCCTCTCCCGATGTTTTTTTATCTCCATATCTATCTCTTATATGTTTGTGTACACAGCAGTGAAGGATTACATCAAATTAATATATCTTACATTATCCTTTTCATCCACCGCAACGACCTCTCTCTCTCCAACTTAGTCCCTCTCTACAGCACTCTCTCTGCCTTCATATCTAACCCTCTCTCCCTCTGTCTCTCTCCTAATGTCAGAGATCGCAGGAGGGAGAGACAGCGAGAGAATGTTGAAGGAACTGTACTCTGTTCCTAAGCTGTGCTGAACCTGCTCTGGGAGTGTTTGATGGGCTACATTAATCGGCCGTGTACAGTCCTGTATCAGGCTGTGAAGAAACACAGCTTGTTCAGTGTACAACGGGTCAAAGGGAACGATTCACTCCTGTCTGCTACTGGGAAGAGAGACTGACCTTAACATCAAGGCAGCGTTTGACCGAGTGTGACATCGAGGAGCCCGAGTAAAACTGAAGTCAGTGGGAATCCGCTGGTTGGAGTCATACAGAGCACAAAGGAAGACGGTTGTGGTTGTTGGAGGTCAATCATCTCAGTCCCAGGACATCACTGCAGGAGTTTCTCAGGGTAGTTTCCAAGGCTCAACCATCTTCAGCTGAGATCCCAGGAGAGAATGCTGGAAATACTGAGCAGGTCAAACAGCATCTGTGGAGAGAGAAACAGAGTTAGTGATTCAGCTCGATGCTTTCCAGATTTCCAACATCCACAGTAATTTGCCTCAGATAATGAAGCAATCCAGAGCCACATGCACCAAGACCCAGACAACATTCAGGTTTGGGCCGACCAGTGGGAAGTAACATTCACGTCACACAAGTGCCAGGCAATGACCATCTGCAACAAGAGAGAATCCAACCACCTCCCCTTGGCATTCAAAGCATTATCCCATCGCTGAATCCCCCAGTGTCAACATCCTGGGCAAACATTGACATCAAACTTAACAGAACGAAACAAATCAATAGTTTCTTCACCCAGTGGCTGGTGGGTGTCTGGAACTCACTGCCTGAAAGGATTAGTATAAAATGGGTGGTTGATGGCCGGCACAGACTGTGCGGGCCGAAGGGCCTGTATAAGTGCTGTATCTCTCTATGACTCTAAAGGATGGTAGAGGCAGAAACCCTCATCACATTTAAAACAATCTCTTGGATATTCACTTCTCTATATTTAAAATGGGTAAGGAATAACTCTCCTCGTCTGCACTGCCCCATCAAACAATCTCAGAGAAGGTACAGCACGGGTTAGATACAGAGTAAAGCTCCGTTTCAACTGTCCCTCGAGTGTCGGATTAACCCGGGTCACTCACTGTCCCCGGCTCAGCCTCAAGACTCACCTGCCTCAGTCACTGAGACGCTCCTGTATCACTTGCCTTAATGTAAGCGGATGCCGGGTTTGGGAGCAGGACAGGCACACGGGATTAGGACGACTGCTCATGTGGAGGATAAGCATCAGTAATCCCTCAGAGAATCAGAACAGACCAGCGAGACTCAGAAAAGGAAACTTGTGTTGAATTTGTGAGTCTTGCATTGTGGAATGCTTTAGTATTTGGTGAGAATGTTGAGCCAGTGACATTTTGCCCCAGTGGGATGAATAGACACTATATGACTTTATTACAACAGTAAGGTACCGTGTGTACTGTAAATATGGACTGAAATAACAATGTAACTGATCAATTTTCAGCTGAAAATTGTATGCTACGGCATTTCAAGTGCTCATCCAAATACTTCTTAAATGTTGTGAGGGTTCCTGCCTCTACCACCCCTTCAGGCAGAGCGCTCCAGATTCCAACCACCCTCTGGGTAAAAAATCTTTTCCTCAAATCCCCTCTAAAACTCCTGCCCCTTACCTTCAATCTATGCCCCTGGTTATTGACCCCTCCGATAACGGAAAAAGTTTCTTCCTATCTAACCTATCAATGCCCCTCATAATTTTGTGCACCTCAATCAGGTCCCCCCTCAGCCTTCTCTGCTCTGAGGAAAACAACTCCAGCCTTTTCAGTCTCTCTTCATAGCTGAAATGCTCCAGCCCAGGCAACATCCTGGTCAATCTCCTCTGCATCCTCTCCAGTGCAATCACATCCTTCCTATAGTGTGGTGCCCAGAACTGTACACAGTACTCCAGCTGTGGCCTAACCAGTGTTTTATACAGCTCCATCATAACCTCCCTGTTCTTATATTCTATGCCTCAACTAATAAAGGCAAGTATCCCATATACCTTCCTAACCACCTTGTCTACCTGCGCTGCAGCCTTCAGTGATCTATGGACAAGTACACCAAGATCCCGCTGACACTCTGTACTTCCTATGGTCCTACCATTCATTGGATATTCCCTAGCCTTGTTAGTCCTTCCAAAATTCTATGTAACCTAACCTATGTATAATCTTTAATCTTGCAGTGCATGTGTAATGTTTAATTTCTGAAAGCCAGACAGAGTAAAGCTTAACGTACTCCAAAAAACTCCAGACTTTTGGCATTTATTACCTTATCGGGTCAAATCTGTCGTTAAGTTGGACTCGACTTGTGAATAATTCTTTTTAAGTTGTTTTTCCGACAGTACGAGTGTAAATCGATTTGCAGCATCCCATCATATAATATACACTCCTGTCTATATTGTCTGAATACAGACATAAAATATCCACAAATTTTGCTATTTATTTCGGGGCAGACAGGTGAAGTGTTTATTTTGTCTGTGATTTAACTCAACCCCCAATGATAACCAACATGGTGGGAGAGAGTGATAGACAGAGAGAGAGGAACAGAGGTAGAGTAACAGAGATATAGGGAGAGATAGAAATGGAGAGAGAACAGAGAGATAGTGAGGGATAGAGACAGAAGCAGAGAGATAGAAAGTGCCAGGAGACCCTGAGACACTTTAGAAGCAGGGGGACGGGGAGACAGGCTGTGTGGAGACCCTGGGGTAACGTTACAGATAGACAGGGTAGATGTAGGTAAGATGTTTCTCCTGGTTGAGGAGTCTAGAACCAGGGGACACAATTTCAAAATAAGGGGGAAGCCACTTGGGACAGAGATGAGGAGAAATGTCATTACTCAGAGGGTTGTGAATCTTAGGAATTCTCTATCCCAGAGGGCTGTGGAAGCTCAGTCATTGAGTATGTTTAAAGCAGAGATTGACAGATTGCTGAATACCAATGACAGAAAGGGTATGAGGATAGTCTGGGAAAAACACATTGAAGTGGATGATCAGCCATGATAGTATTGAATGGCGGAGCAGGCTCGATGGGCTGAATGGCCTACTCCTGTTCCGACATTCCAAAGCTGCCAAAATAGTTTCTCACAAACTACCCCATCAGTTCCCCTTAATATCTCAACAACTTTGATCAAATCACCTTGATCCTCCTAAATGCCAGGGAATAAATCCCTAGTTTGTGCAATATCACCTCGTAATTTAACCCTTGGAGTCCAGTTATCATTCTGGTAAATCTACACTGCACTCAAATGGACACGGACCCCTCAAGTCTCTTTGGACCTCCAGTGTTTCTATCTTTTCACCATTTATCAAGTACCCTGTTCTCGTCTTTTTTACTGACATTGAAATCTATCTACCACAGTTTTGCCCATTTATTTAAGATATTAATATCTCTTTGTAATTTGATGCTTCCAGCTACACTGCTTACAATGCTGCCTATTTTTGTGTCATTGGTAAACTTGGGTATGTTGCATTCTACCTCATCATCTTAAATCATTAATAAATACAGCAAAACTGAGACACACACGGGCTTTGCACTAGTAGACAGGAGTGAATCATTCCAACCTCGAGGCTTTTTAACTCCAGATTTATGTTTTTTGAAAGAAAAAATAGAATTCAAATTCACAACAGCCCTGTGTGGGATTTGAACTCCGGCTTTTTCAATCATCAGCTCAGGCCTTCAAATTAAAACCCATAAAAAGAGATTCATTTTCCTCCTGCTGTTGTCTGACGGTCTCAGGTTTTGTATATTGTTCCCTTCTCCTCTTCTTCCATGTGTTTGAAGTCTTTGAAGTTTGTCAGACATTGGTAAACTACTTCATGTGGTGTTGTGTAAATACCTTCAATTCTGTGTATCTGGAAGGGACACAATTCAAATTCTCACCTTATTGCATCAACTAAAACCTGCAGGTCCATTCAAACAACTCTATTTCCTGTCTCTGCAAAGACAGCTCACACTTCCACAATGCAGGAATGTCTGAATGGAAACAGCTTTTGACACATTTCCCAACATGTTTGCTAACACTTTTCAGGATGAAGCTAAATTCAACTTAGAGATTGCAAGCCCCAAATTGAATCTTTTAGATGTAAAAAGTGACACAAATGAAATCCCAGTTCTCTCTGTCCCTGCACCCATTTTAACATTGTACCATTTAGTTTATATCGCTTCTCCTCAGTCTTCCTTCCAAAATGCATCATTTGACATTTCTCAGCATTGAAGTGAACCTGCTATGTGTCTGACCATTTCACCAGACTGCCTCTATCCTCCTGAAGTCTACTCCTATTCCCTTCACTGTTTATTACATTGCAAATGGCACAATGTTGAAGTTATGCCCTGTTTACCCCTGTAAACCCAAGTCTAAGTCATTCATATATCAATAAGATCAGTGGTCCTAATCAAAACCCCTGGGGAATACCACAATTTACACTGTATACAGTGAGTACAAAAGCCGAGAGGGTGTGCTGAACATTTGTAAAGCTCTGGTCAGGTAACAGAGAGGGAGAGACTGGGATTCAGAGGGTAACGGAGAGGGAGAGACTGGGATTCAGAGGGTAAGAGAGAGGGAGAGACTGGGACTCAGAGGGTAACATAGAGGGAGAGACTGGGATTCAGAGGGTAAGAGAGAGGGAGAGACTGGGATTCAGAGGGTAACGGAGAGGGAGAGACTGGGATTCAGAGGGTAAGAGAGAGGGAGAGACTGGGATTCAGAGGGTAACGGAGAGGGAGAGACTGGGACTCAGAGGGTAACATAGAGGGAGAGACTGGGATTCAGAGGGTAACATAAAGGGAGAGACTGGGACTCAGAGGGTAAGAGAGAGGGAGAGACTGGGACTCAGAGGGTAACGGAGAGGGAGAGTCTGGGATTCAGAGGGTAACGGAGAGGGAGAGACTGGGATTCAGAGGGTAACAGAGAGGGAGAGACTGGGACTCAGAGGGCAAGAGAGAGGGAGAGACTGGGACTCAGAGGGTAACGGAGAGGGAGAGTCTGGGATTCAGAGGGTAAGAGAGAGGGAGAGACTGGGATTCAGAGGGTAACGGAGAGGGAGAGTATGGGATTCAGAGGGTAACGGAGAGGGAGAGACTGGGATTCAGAGGGTAACGGAGAGGGAGAGACTGGGATTCAGAGGGTAACAGAGAGGGAGAGACTGGGATTCAGATGGTAACAGAGAGGGAGAGACTGGGATTCAGAGAGTAACAGAGAGGGAGAGACTGGGATTCAGAGGGTAAGAGAGAGGGAGAGACTGGGATTCAGAGAGTAACAGAGAGGGAGAGACTGGGATTCAGAGAGTAACGGGGAGGGAGAGACTGGGATTCAGATGGTAACAGAGAGGGAGAGACTGGGATTCAGAGGGTAACAGAGAGGGAGAGACTGGGATTCAGAGGGTAAGAGAGAGGGAGAGACTGGGATTCAGAGGGTAACGGAGAGGGAGAGTATGGGATTCAGAGGGTAACGGAGAGGGAGAGACTGGGATTCAGAGGGTAACGGAGAGGGAGAGACTGGGATTCAGAGGGTAACAGAGAAGGAGAGACTGGGATTCAGATGGTAACAGAGAGGGAGAGACTGGGATTCAGAGGGTAACGGAGAGGGAGAGACTGGGATTCAGAGGGTAACGGAGAGGGAGAGACTGGGATTCAGAGGGTAACAGAGAGGGAGAGACAGGGATTCAGAGGGTAACAGAGAGGGAGAGACTGGGACTCAGAGGGTAACAGAGAGGGAGAGACTGGGATTCAGAGGGGAACGGAGAGGGAGAGACTGGGATTCAGAGGGTAACAGAGAGGGAGAGACATTGGTAAACTACTTCATGTGGTGTTCTGTAAATACCTTCAATTCTGTGTATCTGCAAGGGACACAATTCAAATTCTCACCTTATTGCATCAACTAAAACCTGCAGGTCCATTCAAACAACTCAATTTCCTGTCTCTGCAAAGACAGCTCACACTTCCACAATGCAGGAATGTCTGAATGGAAACAGCTTTTGACACATTTTGCTAACACTTTTCAGGATGAAGCTAAATTCAACTCAGATTCCAAACGCCAAATTGAGCTTTTGGGTAGAACAGGGAACATTGATGAAATCCCAGATCTCTCTGTCCTGTCACCCATTCTAACATTGTACCAGTTAGTTTATATCACTCAGTCTTCCTTCCAAAATGCATCACTTCACAGTTCTCAGCATTGAAGTTAACCTGCCCTGTGTCTGACCAATGATAGGTTGGATAGTAAGCTGTCTAGAGGACATAAAGTGTCTGCAAAGAGATTTCCATTGGTTAAGTGAGTGAGCAAAAAATTGGCAGATGGAGTATAATGTGGGAAAATGTGAGCTTGTCCACTTGAGCAGGAAGAATAAAAATCAGTATATTATTGAAATGGAGAGAGACTGCAGAACTGTACGGTACAGAGGGATCTGGGTGTCCTGGTACATGAATCACAAAATGTTACCGTGTAGCTACAGCGAGTGATTAGGAAGCAAATGGAATGTTGTTGTTTCTTGCAAGGTGAATAGAATATCAAAGTAGGGAAGTGTTGTTGCAGCTGTACAGGGCATAAGTTAGACGACGTCTGCAGGATTGTGGACACTTTTGGTCTCCTTACTGAAGAAATTATATAATTGCATTCGAAGTAGTTCAGAGAAGGTTCACTGGGCTGATTCCTGGGATGAAGGGGTTATCTTATGAGGAAAGGTTGAACAGGTTGGGTCTATACCCACTGGAGTTTAGAAGAATGAGAGGTGATCTGAGTGAAACATCTCAGGTCCCGAGGGGACTGGACAGGGTGGATGCTGAGAGGATGTTTCCCCTTGTTGGGGAGACTAGAACTAGGGGACACAGTTTAAAAATTAGGGACGTCCCATTTAAAACTGAGATGAGGAGAAATGTGTTTCTCTCAGAGGGGGGTCAGTCTGTGGAATTCTCTTCCCCAGAGAGCAGTGGAGGCTGGATCATTGAATATATTCAAGGCTGAGTTAGATAGATTTTTGATCAATTAGGGAGTCAAGGGTTATGGGACACAGACAGGAAAGTGGAGTTGAGCTCACAATCAGATCAGGCATTGAATGGCAGAGCAGGCTCGAGGGGCCGAATGGCCTACTCCTGCTCCTAATTCATTTGTTCTTGTGTGTTCCATTTCACCAGATTGCCTCTCTCCTCCTGAAGTCTGCTACTAGTCCCTTCCCTGTTTATTACATTGCAGATGTCACAAACATTGAAGTTATGCCCTGTAAACACAAGTCCAAGTCATTAGAAAATATCAAAAAGATCAGTGGTCCTAATATAAACCTCCACTGTATACCTCCCTCCAGTCTGAAACAACCATTGTCCACTCTCTAAGCCAATGTCGTATCCACTCAGCCAATGTCCCTTTCATCCCTGGAGCACCAATATTGCTAACTGGTCAATTAGGAGGCACCATTAAGTCTTCCCCATGAGGACACTGGTCCCAGACCTCTCTGTTTCCACTCTCCCAACAACATTCCCCAGACAAGTACAGCATGGATTAGATACAGAGTAATGCTCCTTCCACACTGTCCCATCCAACAGTCCCAGGACAGGAACATCATGGGGTGGATACAGAGTGAATCTCACTCTACACGGTCTGATAGAGTCAGAGAGAGAGAGACAGAAAGAGAGAAACAGAGAGAGACACAGACTGACAGGGTGACTGACAGAGAAAGAAGGACATTTAACAGGGGATATTGGAAGAGGAGGGCGCAATTTAACCCCACAACTCTGTTGCGGCATTCAATGAGATCATGGCTGATCTGTGATCAAACTTACACCACATATCCTGCCTTTGCCCCTTATCTCTTAATACATTTGGTTAACAAGAATCTATCAATCACAGGTTTAAAAATTAACCAATAAGCCAGCATGAAATTTAAACAAACAATATCATGAGGGTGTGATGGCTACCACAGTGGAATAGCTTGCTGAATATTTAAAATGGAGGCTATTCTTACTGGATCATCAAAAGTGTCCGCCTGACCCCAACTTCATCTGCATTCCTCCCTCTCCCGATGTTCGTTTTCTCTCCATATCTATCTCTAATATGTTTGTGGACACAGCAGTGAAGGGTTACATCAAATTAATATATCTTACATTATCCTCTTCATCCACCTCAACAATCTCTCGCTCTCCACGTTTGTCCCTCACTACAGCCCTCTCTATGCCGTCATATCTAACCCTCCCTCCCTCTGTCGCTCTCCTAGTGTCAGTGATAGCAGAGAGAGAGAAAAGAGAGAAGGAGTGAGAGGGAGTGACAGGGAGGGAAAGACAGATGGAGGGACAGAGAGAGAGAGAAGGAGAGAGAGGGTGACAGAGAGGGAAAGACAGATGGAGGGACAAAGTGAGAGACAGAGATAGAAGGAGAGAGAGGGAGTGCAAGAGAGGGAAAGACAGATGGAGGGACAGAGAGAGAGACAGAGAGAGAAGGAGAGAGATGGAGTGACAGGGAGGGAAGGTCAGATGGAGGGATCGAGAGAGAGAGGAGAGTGAGGGAGAGATAGAGAGAAGGAGAGAGGGAGTGACAGAGAGGGAAAGACCGATGGAGGGACAGAGAGAGAGAGACAGAAAGAGTGGCAGAGACAGAGAGAGAAGGAGAGAGAGAGAGTGTCAGAGAGGGGAAGACAGATGGAGGGACAGAGAGAGAGACAGAGAGAGAGGCAGAGACAGAGAGAAGTAGAGAGAGGGAAAGACAGAGAGGGAAAGACAGATGGAGGGACAGACAGAGAGAGACAGGGAGAGAGATGGAGTTACAGGGAGGGAAGGACAGATGGAGGGACAGAGAGAGAGACAGAGAGAAGGAGAGAGAGGGAGAGACAGAGAGGGAAAGACAGATGGAGGGACAGAGAGCGAGACAGAGAGAGAAGGAGAGACAGTGAAGGAAAGACAGATGGAGGGAAAGACAGATGGAGGGACAGAGAGAGAGACAGAGAGAGAAGGAGAGACAGTGAGGGAAAGACAGATGGAGGGACAGAGAGAGAAACAGAGAGAGAGGCAGAGATAGAAGGAGAGAGAGGGAGCGACAGGAAGGGAAAGACAGATGGAGAGACAGAGATAGAGACAAAGAGAGAAGGAGAGAGAGGGAGTGACAGAGGGAGGGAAATACAGATGGAGGGACAGAGTGAGAGGCAGAGAGAGATGGAGTGACAGGGATGGACGGACAGATGGAGGGATCGAGAGAGAGGCAGAGATAGGAGGAGAGAGAGGGAGTAATGGGTGGGGAGACTGATGGAGAGACAGAGAGAGAGAGAGACAGAGAGAGGAGGAGAGAGAGAGAGGGAGCGACAGGAAGGGAAAGACAGATGGAGAGACAGAGATAGAGACAAAGAGAGAAGGAGAGATTTGGAGTGACAGGGAGGGAAGGATAGATGGAGGGATAGAGCGACAGAGAGAGAGAGAGATTGAAGGAGAGAGAGGGAGTGACAGAGCGAGGGAAATACAGATGGAGGGACAGAGTGAGAGGCAGAGAGAGATGGAGTGACAGGGAGGGGCGGACAGATGGAGGGATAGAGAGAGAGGCAGAGATAGGAGGAGAGAGAGGGAGTAATGGGTGGGGTGACTGATGGAGAGACAGAGAGAGAGAGACAGACAGAGAGAGGAGGAGAGAGTGAGAGCGACAGAGATGGAAAGACAGATGGAGAGACAGAGAGAGAGAGAGGCAGAGATGGGAGAAGAGAGAGGGAGAGACAGAGAGGGAAAGACAGATGGAGAGACAGAGAGAGAAAGACGCAGAGATGGGAGAAGGGAGAGACAGAGAGGTTTCATAAAAATCTATCAAACTCAGATTTAAAAATTAACAAGTGTCTCAGCATCAATTGCTGATTGTGGAAGAGAGTTTCAAACTGATACCACACCTGGTGTGTTGAAGTGTTTCTTCATTTCACTCCTGAAAGGTTTTTAGACGAGGTTTATATTTTTAGACTATGCCCCCATGTTCTAGACTCTGCAGCCAGTGGGAATTGTTACTCTCTGTCTACCCTATCAGTTTCCCTTATTATCTTGAAAACAATCATCAAATCACACCTGAGCCTTCAAAATTCCAGGGATACAGAGTAAATCTCCAGCTACACTGTCCCATTAAATATTCCCAAGCCAAACACAATGTTGGGTTTGACACAGAGTAAATTTGCCTCTATGCTGTCACATCACACACTCCCAGGGCAGGAACATCATGGGGTGGATACAGAGTGAATCTCACTCTACACTGTCTGATAGAGACAGAGAGAGAGACAGAAAGAGAGAAACAGAGAGACATGGACTGACAGGGTGACTAAAAGAGATAGAAGGATACTTCACAGGGGATATTGGAAGAGGAAGATGCAATTCAACCACACAGCCCTGTTCCGGCATCAAATGAGATCTTGGCTGATCTGTGATGTAACTTACACCATATATCCTGCCTTTGCCCCTTATCTCTTAATACCTTTGGTTAACAAGAATCTATCAATCACAGACAGATTTAAAAATTAACCAATAAGCCAGCAAGAAATTTGCAGAACCAATGTCATGAGGGTATGATGGCTCCCACAGTGGAATAGCATGCTGGATGTTTAAAATGGAGGCTGTTCCTTCTGGATCATCAAACGTACCTGCCTGGGCCGCAACTTCATCTACATTTCCCCCTCTCCCGATGTTTTTTTATCTCCATATCTATCTCTTATATGTTTGTGTACACAGCAGTGAAGGATTACATCAAATTAATATATCTTACATTATCCTTTTCATCCACCGCAACGACCTCTCTCTCTCCAACTTAGTCCCTCTCTACAGCACTCTCTCTGCCTTCATATCTAACCCTCTCTCCCTCTGTCTCTCTCCTAATGTCAGAGATCGCAGGAGGGAGAGACAGAGAGAGAATGTTGAAGGAACTGTACTCTGTTCCTAAGCTGTGCTGAACCTGCTCTGGGAGTGTTTGATGGGCGACATTAATCGGCCGTGTACAGTCCTGTATCAGGCTGTGAAGAAGCACAGCTTGTTCAGTGTACAACGGGTCAAAGGGAACGATTCACTCCTGTCTGCTACTGGGAAGAGAGACTGACCTTAACATCAAGGCAGCGTTTGACCGAGTGTGACATCGAGGAGCCCGAGTAAAACTGAAGTCAGTGGGAATCCGCTGGTTGGAGTCATACCGAGCACAAAGGAAGATGGTTGTGGTTGTTGGAGGTCAATCATCTCAGTCCCAGGACATCACTGCAGGAGTTCCTCAGGGTAGTGTCCGAGGCTCAACCATCTTCAGCTGAGATCCCAGGAGAGAATGCTGGAAATACTGAGCAGGTCACGCAGCATCTGTGGAGAGAGAAACAGAGTTAGTGATTCAGCTCGATGCTTTCCAGATTTCCAGCATCCACAGTATTTTGCCTCAGATAATGAAGCAATCCAGAGCCACATGCACCAAGACCCAGACAACATTCAGGTTTGGGCCGACCAGTGACAAGTAACATTCACATCACACAAGTGCCAGGCAATGACCATCTGCAACAAGAGAGAATCCAACCACCTCCCCTTGGCATTCAAAGCATTATCCCATCGCTGAATCCCCCAGCGTCAACATCCTGGGGAAATATTGACATCAAACTTAACTGAAGGAAACACATCAATAGTTTCTTCACCATCTCTCTGGGACAGAGAGACACAGATAAAGAATGTGAGTAAGCTTTGACAGAACCTCAGTAAATTGTTCCAACCATTGCTAATGATAGAAATCAAGGATTATATTAGAGCAAAGGAAGAGGCAGAGAATGTTAGCCACTTTATAACTATATCCTTTAGTTTAGATTGCCTCTCCTCCTTCTTCCTACCTGTGGAGGTGGGAGATGTGGGAATGGTTCTTAATGAATTCTCTGTGTCCGTCTTTATAAAAGAGTGGGAACGATACAGAGATTGTAGTTAAAGAGGAGGAGTGTGAAATATTGGATGGGATAAACAGAGTGAGAGGGGAAATATGAAGGTGTTTGGCAGCTTTGAAAGTGGATAAATGGTCAGGCCTGGATGCATTGGAATCAGTTCAGAGAAGGTTCACTCGGCTGATTCCTGGGATGAAGGGGTTATCTTTGAGGAATGGTGGAACAGGTTGGGCCTATACTCATTGGAGTTCAGAAGAATGAGAGGTGATCTTATTGAAACATACAAGATTCTGAGGGGACTTTACAGGGCGGATGCTGGGAGGATGTTCCCCTTGTGGGGAAGTCTAGAACTAGGGGGCAGGTACACTGTGGGGTTTGATACAGAGTAAAGCTGCCTCTGTATATGCCTCTCTTTCTCCTCCTCCATCCAGATGGAGAGAGTAACAGTGAGAAAGAACAGTGATAGATATGGAGAATAAGAGAGAGAGGGAAGGATTGCAATGGGGAGAGAGTACCAGAGAGAAAGAGGAAGAGATTGGGATGGAGAGTGTCGGTCAATGTTCCTGCAAATCTGCGTGCAGCAGCCTCAAATGTCCCACGCAGATCCTGTTCCACAATAAATAGCACACGTCTTCAAAGATTCTTCAAAGATTTCAAGGGAGAGCTCACGTTAAAAAAACTGGGCACGCACAACATCTAAATTTTCACGGGAACATTGGAGCCAACTGCGGAATACATGTTTCTTACCAGCCTGCATAAGGAAGTGTAACCTCTGCAGATGCGGTGAAACCAAAAGCAGCTGACTTCAAATGGCAAACTGATGCATGTGGAGCTTTACAAAGGGTCTGAGAGAGGAGAGAGAAACAGACATAGACACACACAGACACACAGAAACACACACACACACAGAAACACACACACAGAAACACACACACAGAAACACAGACACAGAAACACAGACACACACACACACACACAAACACACAGAAACACACACACACACACAGAGAAACACACAGAAACACACACACAGAAACACACACACACAGAAACACACACAGACACAGAAACACACACACAGAAACACACACACAGAAACACACACACAGAAACACACACACAGAAACACACACACACACACAGAAACAAACACAGAAACACACACACACACACACTCATTCTGGTAAATCTACACTGCACTCAAATGGACATGGACCCCCCAAAGTCTCTTTGAACCTCCAGTATTTCTAGCTTTACACCATTTATAAAGTACTCTGTTCTAGTCTTTTTTTGCTGACATGGAAATCTAACTGCCACAGTTTTGCCCATCTCTTTAAGATATTAATATCTCTTTGCAATGTTCTGCTTCCAGCTACACTGCTTACAATGCTGCCTATTTTTGTGTCATTGGTAAACTTGGGTATGTTGCATTCTACCACAACATCTTAAATTGTTAACAAATACAGCAAACTGAGACACACACAGGCTTTGCACCAGTAGACAGGAGTGAATCATTCCAACCTAGAGGCTTTTTAACTCCAGATTTATGTTTTTTTAAAGAAAAAATAGATTTCAAATTCACAACAGCCCAGCGTGGGATTTGAACTCCTACTTTTTCAATCATCAGCTCAGGCCTTCAAATTAAAACCCATAAAAAGAGATTCATTTTCCTGCTGCTGTTGTCTGACTGTCTCAGGTTTTGTATATTGTTCCCTTCTCCTCTTCTTCCATGTGTTTGAAGTCTTTGAAGTTTGTCAGACATTGGTAAACTACTTCATGTGGTGTTCTGTAAATACCTTCAATTCTGTGTATCTGGAAGGGACACAATTCAAATTCTCACCTTATTGCATCAACTAAAACCTGCAGGTCCATTCAAACAACTCTATTTCCTGTCTCTGCAAAGACAGCTCACACTTCCACAATGCAGGAATGTCTGAATGGAAACAGCTTTTGACACATTTCCCAACATGTTTGCCAACACTTTTCAGGATAAAGCTAAATTCAACTTAGAGATTGCAAGCCCCAAATTGAATCTTTTAGATGTAAAAAGTGACACAAATGAAATCCCAGATCTCTCTGTCCCTGCACCCATTTTAACATTGTACCATTTAGTTTATATCGCTTCTCCTCAGCCTTCCTTCCAAAATGCATCATTTTACATTTCTCAGCATTGAAGTTAACCTGCTATGTGTCTGACCATTTCACCAGACTGCCTCTATCCTCCTGAAGTCTACTCCTATTCCCTTCACTGTTCATTACATTGCAAATGGCACAATGTTTAAGTTATGCCCTGTAAACCCCAGTCTAAGTCATTCATATATCAATAAGATCAGTGGTCCTAATCAAAACCCCTGGGGAATACCACAATTTACACTGTATACAGTGAGTACAAAAGCCGAGAGGGTGTGCTGAACATTTATAAAGCTCTGGTCAGGTAACAGAGAGGGAGAGACTGGGATTCAGAGGGTAACGGAGAGGGAGAGACTGGGACTCAGAGGGTAAGAGAGAGGGAGAGACTGGGATTCAGAGGGTAACGGAGAGGGAGAGACTGGGATTCAGAGGGTAACGGAGAGGGAGAGACTGGGACTCAGAGGGTAAGAGAGAAGGAGAGACTGGGATTCAGAGGGTAACGGAGAGGGAGAGACTGGGACTCAGAGGGTAAATGAGAGGGAGAGACTGGGACTCAGAGGGTAAGAGAGAGGGAGAGACTGGGATTCAGACGGAAACAGAGAGGGAGAGACTGGGATTCAGACGGTAACGGAGAGGGAGAGTCTGGGATTCAGAGGGTAACAGAGAGGGAGAGTCTGGGATTCAGAGGGAAACAGAGAGGGAGAGACTGGGATTCAGACGGTAACAGAGAGGGAGAGTCTGGGATTCACAGGGTAACAGAGAGGGAGAGTCTGGGACTCAGAGGGTAAGAGAGAGGGAGAGACTGGGATTCACAGGGTAACAGAGAGGGAGATTCTGGGATTCAGAGGGAAACATGGAGGGAGAGACTGGGATTCAGAGAGTAACAGAGGGGGAGAGAATGGGATTCAGAGGGTAACGGAGAGGGAGAGACTGGGATTCAGAGGGTAACAGAGAGGGAGAGACTGGGATTCAGAGGGTAACAGAGAGCGAGAGACTGGGATTCAGAGGGTAACAGAGAGGGAGAGACTGGAATTCAGAGGGTAACAGAGAGCGAGAGACTGGGATTCAGAGGGTAACAGAGAGGGAGAGACTGGAATTCAGAGGGTAACAGAGAGGGAGAGTCTGGGATTCAGAGGGTAACAGAGAGGGAGAGACTGGGATTCAGAGGGTAACAGAGAGGGAGAGACTGGGATTCAGAGAGTAACAGAGAGGGAGAGACTGGGATTCAGAGGGTAACAGAGGGAAAAATAGAGTTGGCGAGGGCAACATAGAAATTTTAAGGCACAGAAAGCGGCCACTTGGCCCATCCTCTCTGTGCCAGCCGAAAACGATCAACCTATTCTAATCCCACCTTCCAGCATTTGGTCTGAGCTCTGCAGCCTACCGCACTTGAGGTGCCTATGCAGACTCCTTCTGAATGAGTTGAGGGTCTCTGCCTCATCTACCCTTTCAGGCAGTGAGTTCCAGACCATCGCGACCCTCTGGGTGAAAAAGATTTTCCTCAACTCCCCTCTAATTTTTCTGCCAATCACTTTAAATCTATGCCCCCTCGTCACTGACCTTTCTGCTATGGTTCTCTGCCCTTCACCTCCACTCTATCCAGGACCCTCAACATTTTGTACATTTCAATCAGATCTCCCCTCGGCCTTCGCTTTTCCAAGGACAACAACCCCTGCCTATCCTCATAGCTACAATTCTCCAGTCCTGGCAACATCCTAGAAAATGGGAGAGAGACAAAGTCCCGTGTTCATAACACATGGATAAAGAGGTTAATCATCTGAGCTGTAACTCTGAGATAGAGAAAGAGAGAGAGAGGGAGGGAGAGAGTGAGGGAGAGAGGGAGGGAGAGAGGGAGTGAGAGAGGGAGGGAGAGAGGGAGGGAGAGAGGGAGGGAGAGAGGGAGAATGAGAGAGAGAGAGGGAGGGAGAGAGGGAGGGAGAGAGGGAGGGAGAGAGGGAGGGAGAGAGGGAGGGAGAGATAGTGTGGGGGAGACACAAACTGAGACGTGGACAGAGGCAGCGAGAGAGAGGGAGAGATAGAGAGGGAGAGGCTGAAGAGAGAGAGGCAGAGAGAGAGAGGCAGAGAGAGAGATAGAGAGAGACAGAGAGGGAGCGATGGTGTGAGGGAGGCACAAATTGAGACATGGACAGAGGTTGAGAAAGAGAGAGAGGGAGAGACAGAGAGAGAGAGCTGGGGGAGAGACAGATAGAGAGTGAGAGAGGCACAGAGAGAGAAGGAGACACAGTGAGGCAGACATAGAGAGGCAGACAGAGAGCTAGAGAGAGACAGAGAGAGAGGGAGAGATGGTGTGAGGGAGGCACAAATTGAGACATGGACAGAGGTAGAGAGAGAGAGGGAGAGATAGAGCGAGAGAGAGAAAAAGACAGAGAGGGATAGATAGCGAGAGAGAGAGGGGGTAAGACAGATAGCGAGGGACAGAGGCAGTGTGGGAGAGGCAGTGTGAGAGAGGCAGATTAGAAGGTAGCAAATGTAACCCCACTATTTACAAAAGGAAGGAGAGAGAAAATGGGGAACTAAAGACCTGTTCGTCTAACATCAGTCATTGGGAAAATGGTTGAATCTATAATAAAGGATGTGATAACAGGACACTTAAAGAGAGATTGCGGGGGGGTGGGGGGGAAAGAGAGAAATGGGGGGAGAGAGAAATGGGGGGGGAGAGAGAGGGGGGAGAGTGCGTGAGTGAGACGGAGCAAAGGAGAGAGATACTAGGTTAGGTGGGACAATAAGCTGTGAGGAGGACACAAATAGACTACAAAGGGAGATGGTTTGGGATAGACAGCGATAAATGTCCCAGTGTTGTGGGAACATAAAATGGCCACTGAAAATGAACCTAAAATGGCTGACTGATGTGTGTGGATTTCCACAGATGAGAGGAGAGAGAGACAGACAGACAGAGAGACAAAGAGGGAAACAGAGACCAAGACACAGAGAGTGATCGCAGGATATTGGGCGTAGGACAGAGGAAGAGGAGGAGGCCATTTGGCCCCTCAACCCTGTTCTGTCATTCAATGAGCTCATGGCTGATGTGTGATCTAACTCCATGTACCTATCTTTGTCCCTTAATACCTTTGGTTAACAAAAATCTCTCAAACTCAGATTTAAAAATTAACAAGTGTCTCAGCATCAATTGCTGATTGTGGAAGAGAGTTCCAAACTGATACCACACCTGGTGTGTTGAAGTGTTTCTTCATTTCACTCCTGAAAGGTTTTTAGACGAGGTTTATATTTTTAGACTATGCCCCCATGTTCTAGACTCTGCAGCCAGTGGGAATTGTTACTCTCTGTCCACCCTATCAGTTTCCCTTATTATCTTGAAAACAATCATCAAATCACACCTGAGCCTTCAAAATTCCAGGGATACAGAGTAAATCTCCAGCTGCACTGTCCCATTAAATATTCCCAAGCCAAGCACAATGTTGGGTTTGACACAGAGTAAATTTCCCTCTACACTGTCCCATCACACACTCCCAGGGCAGGAACATCATGGGGTGGATACAGAGTGAATCTCACTCTACACTGTCCGAAACAGACAGAGAGAGAGAGAGAATGAGAGAAATAGAGGGAGACACAGACAGACAGGGTGTGTGAGAGTGAAAGAAGGATATAAAACATCAGACATAGGAAGATGAGGAGGCAATTTAACCCCTCGACCCTGTTCCAGCATTCAGTGAGATCAGGGCTGATCTGTGATCTAACTAACACCATATATCCCACCTTTGCCCTTTATCTCTTAATACCTTTGGTTAACAAGAATCTATCAATCACAGGTTTAAAAATTAACCAATAAGCCAGCATGAAATTTCCACAAACAATATCATGAGGGTGTGATGGTTCCCACAGTGGAATAGCTGGCTGAATATTTATAATGGAGGCTATTCCTTCTGGATCATCAAAAGTGTCCGCCTGGGCCCCAACTTTACTGCATTCCTCCCTCTCCCGATGTTCGTTTTCTCTCCATACCTATCTCAAATATGTTTGTGTACACAGCAGTGAAGGATTAAATCAAGTTAATATATCTTACATTATCCTCTTCATCCAACTCAACATTCTCTCTCTCTCTCCAAGTTTGTCCCTCTCTACGGCCCTCTCTATGCCTTCATATCTAACCCTCCGTCCCTCTGTCTCTCTCCCAGTGTCAGTGATAGCAGAGAGAGAGACAGAGATAGAAGGAGAGGGAGGGAGTGACAGAGAGGGAAAGACAGATGGAGGGGCAGAGTGAGAGAAAGAGAGAGGAGAGAGATGGAGTGACAGTGAGGGAAGGACAGATGGAGAGACAGAGAGAGAGAGAGACAGAGATAGAAATAGAAAGACAGAGAGGGAGTGACAGAGATAGAAGGAGAGGGAGGGAGTGACAGAGAGGGAAAGACAGATGGAGGGACAGAGTGAGAGACAGAGAGAGGAGAGAGATGGAGTGACAGTGAGGGAAGGACAGATGGAGAGACAGAGAGAGAGAGAGACAGAGATAGAAATAGAAAGACAGAGAGGGAGTGACAGAGTGAGAGACAGAGAGAGGAGAGAGATGGAGTGACAGTGAGGGAAGGACAGATGGAGAGACAGAGAGAGAGAGACAGAGATAGAAATAGAAAGACAGAGAGGGAGTGACAGAGATAGAAGGAGAGGGAGGGAGTGACAGAGAGGGAAAGACAGATGGAGGGACAGAGTGAGAGACAGAGAGAGGAGAGAGATGGAGTGACAGTGAAGGAAGGACAGATGGAGGGATAGAGAGAGAGAGAGACAGAGATAGAAGGAGAGAGATGGAGTGATGGGGGTGGGTGGGAAGACAGATGGAGAGACCAAGAGAGAGACAGAGAGAGATGGAGAGAGATGGAGTGACAGGAAGGGAAGGACCGATGGACAGGTGGAGGGATGGAGAGAGAGAGAGACAGAGACAGAAGGAGAGAGAGGGAGAGACAGAGAGGGAAAGACAGATGGAGGGACAGAGAGAGAGACAGAGAGAGAGACAGAGAGAGAGAGAGAAGGAGAGATTGGGAGAGACAGAGAGGGAAAGGCAGTTGGAGAGACAGAGAGAAAGAGAGAGGGGCAGAGATGGAAGGAGAGAGGGGGAGTGACAAGGAGGGAAAGACAGATGGAAAGACAGAGAGGGAGAGACAGTGATAGAAGGAGAGAGAGGGAGAGACAGAGAGGCAAAGACAGATGGAGGGACAGAGAGAGAGACAGAGAGAGAGGCAGAGAGAGAGAGAGAAGGAGTGTTTGGGAGAGACAGAGAGGGAAAGGCATTTGGAGAGACAGAGAGAGAAGGAGAGAGAGGGAGTGTCAGGGAGGGAAGGACGGATGGACAGCTGGAGGGATTGAGAGAGAGAGACAGAGATAGAAGGAGAGAGAGGGAGAGACAGAGAGGGAAAGGCAGATGGAGGGACAGAGAGAGAGACTGATAGGCAGAGAACGAGAGAGAAGGAGAGATTGGGAGAGACAGAGAGGGAAAGGCAGATGGAGGGACAGAGAGAGAGACTGATAGGCAGAGAACGAGAGAGAAGGAGAGATTGGGAGAGACAGAGGGAAAGGCAGATGGAGGGACAGAGAGAGAGAGACAGAGAGATGGAGGGAGAGTGAGGGAGTGACAGGGAGGGAAAGACAGATGGAAAGACAGAGGGAGAGAGACAGTGAAAGAAGTAGAGAGAGGGTGAGACAGATAGGGAAAGACAGATGGAGAGACAGCGAGAGAGGCAGAGATGGAAGTAGCGAGAGGGAGTGATGGGGAGGGAAAGACAGATGGAGAGACAGATGGAGAGACAGTGATGGAAGGAGAGAGAGGGAGAGACAGAGATTGAAGGAGAGAGAGGGAGTGACTGGGAGGGAAAGAGAGATGGAGAGATAGAGAGAGACAGAGAGGGAAAGACAGATGGAGGGACAGAGAGAGAGACAGAGACAGAGAGAAAAGGAGAGGTTGGGAGAGACAGAGAGGGAAAGGCAGTTGGAGACAGAGAGAGAGCGAGGGGCAGAGATGGAAGGAGAGAGAGGGAGTGACAGGGAGGGAATGACAGATGGAAAGACAGAGAGAGGGAGACAGTGGTAGAAGGAGAGAGAGGGAGAGACAGGGAGGGAAAGACAGATGGATGGACAGAGAGAGAGACAGAGAGAGAAGGAGAGAGAGGGAGTGTCAGGCAGGGAAGGATGGATGGACAGATGGAGGGATTGACAGAGAGAGAAAGAGATGGAAGGAGAGAGAGGGAGAGACAGAGAGGGAAAGACAGATGGAGGGACAGAGAGAGAGGCAGAGACAGAGAGAGAAGGAAAGATTGGGAGAGGCAGAGAGGGAAAGGCAGATGGAGGGACAGAGAGAGAGAGAGAGAGGCAGAGATGGAAGGAGAATGAGGGAGTGACAGGGAGGGAAAGACAGATGGAAAGACAGAGGGAGAGAGACAGTGAAAGAAGGAGAGAGAGGGAGAGACAGAGAGGGAAAGACAGATGGAGAGACAGCGAGAGAGGCAGAGATGGAAGTACAGAGAGGGAGTGATGGGGAGGGAAAGACAGATGGAGAGACAGTGATAGAAGGAGAGAGAGGGAGAGACAGAGATTGAAGGAGAGAGAGGGAGTGACTTGGAGGGAAAGAGAGATGGAGAGATGGAGAGAGAGAGACAGAGAGGGAAAGACAGATGGAGGGACAGAGAGAGAGACAGAGAGAGAGGCAGAGACAGAGACAGAAGGAGAGATTGGGAGAGACAGAGAGGGAAAGGCAGTTGGAGAGAGAGAGGGGCAGAGATGGAAGGAGAGAGAGGGAGTGACAGGGAGGGAAAGACAGATGGAGAGACAGAGAGAGGTGCAGAGATGGAAGGAGACAGAGGGAGAGACAGGGAGGGAAAGACAGATGGATGGACAGAGAGAGAGACAGAGAGAGAAGGAGAGAGAGGGAGTGTCAGGCATGGAAGGACGGATGGACAGATGGAGGGATTGACAGAGAGAGAAAGAGATAGAAGGAGAGAGAGGGAGAGACAGAGAGGGAAAGGCAGTTGGAGAGACAGAGAAAGAGAGAGAGGCAGAGATGGAAGGAGAGATAGGGAGTGACAGGGAGGCAAGGACAGATGGAAAGACAGTGAGAGAGACAGTGATAGAAGGAGAGAGAGGGAGAGACAGAGATTGAAAGAGTGAGAGGGAGTGACTGGGAGGGAAAGAGAGATGGAGAGATAGAGAGAGAGAGACAGAGATAGAAGGAGAGAGAGGGAGAGACAGAGAGGGAAAGGCAGTTGGAGACAGAGAGAGAGAGAGGGGCAGAGATGGAAGGAGAGAGAGGGAGTGACAGGGCGGGAATGACAGATTCAAAGAGAGAAAGAGAGACAGTGGTAGAAGAAGAGAGAGGGAGAGACAGAGAGGGAAAGACAGATAGAGAGAGAGAGGCAGAGATGGAAGGAGACAGAGGGAGTGACAGCGAGGGAAAGACAGATGGACGGACAGAGAGAGAGACAGAGAGAGAAGGAGAGAGATGGAGTGTCAGGCAGGGAAGGACGGATGGACAGATGGAGGGATTGACAGAGAGAGACAGAGATAGAAGGACAGAGAGGGAGAGACAGAGAGGGAAAGACAGATGGAGGGACAGAGAGAGAGGCAGAGACAGAGAGAGAAGGAGAGATTGGGAGAGACAGAGAGGGAAAGGCAGTTGGAGAGACAGAAAAAGAGAGAGAGGCAGAGATGGAAGGAGAGAGAGGGAGTGACAGGGAGGGAAGGACAGATGGAAAGACAGAGGGAGAGAGACAGTGAAAGAAGGAGAGAGAGGGAGAGACAGAGAGGGAAAGACAGATGGAGAGACAGCGAGAGAGGCAGAGATGGAAGTACAGAGAGGGAGTGATGGGGAGGGAAAGACAGATGGAGAGACAGTGATAGAAGGAGAGAGAGGGAGAGACAGAGATTGAAGGAGAGAGAGGGAGTGACTTGGAGGGAAAGAGAGATGGAGAGATGGAGAGAGAGAGACAGAGAGGGAAAGACAGATGGAGGGACAGAGAGAGAGACAGAGAGAGAGGCAGAGACAGAGACAGAAGGAGAGATTGGGAGAGACAGAGAGGGAAAGGCAGTTGGAGAGAGAGAGGGGCAGAGATGGAAGGAGAGAGAGGGAGTGACAGGGAGGGAAAGACAGATGGAGAGACAGAGAGAGGTGCAGAGATGGAAGGAGACAGAGGGAGAGACAGGGAGGGAAAGACAGATGGATGGACAGAGAGAGAGACAGAGAGAGAAGGAGAGAGAGGGAGTGTCAGGCATGGAAGGACGGATGGACAGATGGAGGGATTGACAGAGAGAGAAAGAGATAGAAGGAGAGAGAGGGAGAGACAGAGAGGGAAAGGCAGTTGGAGAGACAGAGAAAGAGAGAGAGGCAGAGATGGAAGGAGAGATAGGGAGTGACAGGGAGGCAAGGACAGATGGAAAGACAGTGAGAGAGACAGTGATAGAAGGAGAGAGAGGGAGAGACAGAGATTGAAAGAGTGAGAGGGAGTGACTGGGAGGGAAAGAGAGATGGAGAGATAGAGAGAGAGAGACAGAGATAGAAGGAGAGAGAGGGAGAGACAGAGAGGGAAAGGCAGTTGGAGACAGAGAGAGAGAGAGGGGCAGAGATGGAAGGAGAGAGAGGGAGTGACAGGGCGGGAATGACAGATTCAAAGAGAGAAAGAGAGACAGTGGTAGAAGAAGAGAGAGGGAGAGACAGAGAGGGAAAGACAGATAGAGAGAGAGAGGCAGAGATGGAAGGAGACAGAGGGAGTGACAGCGAGGGAAAGACAGATGGACGGACAGAGAGAGAGACAGAGAGAGAAGGAGAGAGATGGAGTGTCAGGCAGGGAAGGACGGATGGACAGATGGAGGGATTGACAGAGAGAGACAGAGATAGAAGGACAGAGAGGGAGAGACAGAGAGGGAAAGACAGATGGAGGGACAGAGAGAGAGGCAGAGACAGAGAGAGAAGGAGAGATTGGGAGAGACAGAGAGGGAAAGGCAGTTGGAGAGACAGAAAAAGAGAGAGAGGCAGAGATGGAAGGAGAGAGAGGGAGTGACAGGGAGGGAAGGACAGATGGAAAGACAGTGAGAGAGACAGTGATAGAAGGAGAGAGAGGGGGAGACAGAGATTGTAAGAGTGAGAGGGAGTGACTGGGAGGGAAAGAGAGATGGAGAGATAGAGAGAGAGAGACAGAGATGGAAGCAGAGAGGGGAGAGACAGAGGGAAAGACAGATGGAGGGACAGAGAGCGAGGCAGAGACAAAGAGAGAAGGAGAGATTGGGAGAGACAGAGAGGGAAAGGCAGTTGGAGAGACAGAGCGAGAGAGAGAGTGGCAGAGATGGAAGGAGGGAGAGGGAATGTCAGGAAGGGAAAGACAGATGGAAAGACAGAGAGAGAGAGACAGAGATAGATGGAGAGAGAGGGAGAGACAGAGAGGTAAAGACAGATGGATGGACAGAGAGACTGAGAGGCAGAGATGGAAGGAGAGAGAGGGAGAGACAGAGAGGGAAAGACAGATGGTGGGACAGAGAGAGAGAGAGAGAGAGAGAAAGGGAGAGAAATGGAGTCACAGGGAGGGAAGGACAGATGGAGGGATAGAGAGATAGAGACAGAGATAGAAGGAGAGAGACGGATTGATGGGTGGGGTGTGGGAAGACAGATGGAGGGACAGGGAGAGAGGCAGGGATAGAACGAGTGAGAGGGAGTGATAGGGAGGGAAATTCACAAGGAAAGACAGAGAGAAAGACAGAGATAGGAGAGAGTGGGAGTGACAGGGAGGGAAAGACGGATGGAGGGACAGAGTGAGAGTGAAGGAGAGAGAGGGAGTGACAGAGAAGGAGAGAGGGGTTAGAGGAAAAAACAGATGGAGAGACAGAGAGATACAGAGATAGAAGGAGAGAGAGGGAGTGTCAGGGAGGCTAAGACAGATAGAGGGACAGACTGAGAGACAGAGAGAGTGATGGAGTGACAGGGAGGGAAGGACTGATGGAGGGATAGAGAGAGAGAGATAGAAGGACATAGAGGGAGTGACAGAAAGGGAAAGACTGATGGAGAGACAGAGAGAGGCAGAGATGGAAGGAGAGAGAGAGGGAGTGATAGAAAGGGAAAGACAGATGGAGAGACAGAGATAGAAGGAGAGAGATGGAGAGACAGAGAGGGAAAGACAGATGGAGGGACAGAGAGTGAGAGGCAGAGATAGAAGGAGAGAGAGGAAGTGACAGAGAGGGAACGACAAATGGAGGGACAGAGAGAGAGAGGAGATCGATGGACAGACATAGAGAGGGAAAGACAGATGGAAAGACAGAGAGAGAGAGTAAGGGAGAGAAAGGGAGAGAAGGAGAGAGATGGAGTGACAGAGAGGGAAGGATAGATGGAGGGATAGAGAGCGAGAGACATAGATAGGAGAGAGAGGGAGTGACAGGTGGTGGGGGGTGGATACAGATGGAGGGACCGAGAGAGAGAGGAGAGAGAGGGATAGACAGAGAGAAGGAGAGAGGGATTGGCAGAGAGCGAAAGACATTTGGAGGAACAGAGAGCGAGACAGAGATAGAAGGAGAGAGAGGTAGTGACCGAGAGGGAAAGACAGATGGAGGGACAGAGAGAGAGGCAGAGACAGAGAGATGGAGAGAGAGGGAGAGACAGAAAGGGAAAGACAGATGGAGAGACAGAGAGAGAGAGAGACACAGATAGAAGGAGAGAGAGGGAGAGACAGAGAGGAAAAGGCAGATGGAGGGGCAGAGAGAGAGAGATTAAGATAGAGCGACAGAGAGAGAGATAGAAGGAGAAAGACATAGAGATAGAGAGGGAAAGACAGAAGGAGGGACAGAGAGAGAGACAGAGAGAGTGGCAGAGACAGAGGTAGATGGAGAGAGAGTGAGTGTCAGGAGGAGGGGGAGAGTGAGATAGAGGGGGGAGAGACAGATAGATGGAGAGAGACAGATAGAGGGAGAGAGACAGACAGATAGATGGAGAGACAGACAGATAGAGGGAGAGACAGACAGATAGAGGGGGAGAGTGAGATAGAGGGGGAGAGTGAGATAGAGGGGCAGAGTGAGATAGAGGGGCAGAGGGAGAGAGACGGGCAGAGGGAGAGAGACGGGCAGAGGGAGAGAGACGGGGTGATGGAGATATAGGGGGTCAGAGGGAGAGAGAGGGGGGAGAGGGAGATATAGGGGGAGAGGGAGATATTGGGGGTATGTGAGATAGTGGGGGGAGAGACAGATAGAGGGGACGAGTGAGATAGAGGGGGGAGTGAGATAGAGGGGCAGAGGGAGAGAGAGGGGCAGAGGGAGAGAGAGGGGCAGAGGGAGAGAGACGGGGAGAGGGAGATATAGGGGGCAGAGGGGGGAGAGGGAGATGTAGGGGGAGAGGGAGATATTTGGGGTGAGTGAGATAGAGGGCGAGAGACAGATTGAGGGGGAGTGGGAGATAGAGGGGGAGAGGGAGATAGGGGGGAGAGGGAGAGAGAGCGGGAGAGGGAGAGAGGGAGATAGAGGGGGAGAGACAGATAGAGGGCGAGAGTGAGATAGAGGGGGAGAGTGAGATAGAGGGGGAGAGTGAGATAGAGGGGGAGAGGGAGATATTGGGGGTGTGTGAGATAGTGGAGGGAGAGACAGATAGAGGGGGAGAGTGAGATAGAGGGGAAGAGTGAGATAGAGGGGGTGTGTGAGATAGAGGCTGTGTGTGAGATAGAGGGGTTGTGTGAGATAGAGGCTGTGTGTGAGATAGAGGGGGTGTGGGAGATAGAGGGGGTGTGGGAGATAGAGGGGGTGTGGGAGATAGAGGGGGAGAGTGAGATAGAGGGGAAGAGTGAGATAGAGGGGAAGAGTGAGATCGAGGGGAAGAGTGAGATCGAGGGGAAGAGTGAGATCGAGGGGAAGAGTGAGATCGAGGAGATGTGTGAGATAGAGAGGGAGAGAGAGATAAAGGGGCAGAGGGAGATAGAGGGGGGGTGAGGGAGAGTGAGCGGGTGAGGGAGATAGAGGGGGATTGGGAGATAGAGGGTGTGAGGGAGATAGAGGGTGGAGACGGAGATAGAGGGTGGAGACGGAGATAGAGGGTGAAGACGGAGATAGAGGGGGAGAGATGGATGGGGTAGAGGGTGGTGAACCTGTGGAATTCTCTACCGCAGAAGGCAGTGGAGGCCAAGTCATTAAATATATTCATGGAGGAGAGAGATATATTTCTTAATGTCAAAGGGATCAAGGGGTATGGGGAGAAAGTGGGAACAGGGTACTGAATTAGACCATCGGTCATGATCTTTATTGAATGACGGAGCAGGCCCAAAGGGCCGAATGGCCTGCTCCTGCTCCTATTTTCTATGTTTCTATGAGAGAGGTGGATTGAGAGAGGGAGAGAGAAGGAGAAACAGAGAGAGAAGGAGAGATAAGATGGTGCGAGGTGACCCTGATATTCTCTCTCTCACACACACACATCCGGACACACACAGACACATCCATGAAGGGACACACAGAGACACACACACACACACACACAGACACACACAGAGACACACACACACACACAGACACACACACACACACAGACACACACACACACAGACACACACACACACACCGACACACCCAGACAGATTTTACAATCCACACTGATGTCAGTAAAAATGACCAACAGAACCTCAGTAACAATCCCCAGTGTCTGCCCAGTCCTGTAGAGAGACAGAGAGAGAGAGATAGGGCAGTGACAGAGAAAGACAGTGAAAGAGGGAGGACAAAACAGCTTGTAGGAGAAACTTTACATTTCTTTGTGTTCCACAGATTTTATTAAAAGTTGAAAGGGACTGGACACTGGAAAAGCTGTCAACACACAACAACAACACTGAGAGACTTTAGATGTGAGGGAAGGGGAGACACACTTTAAAATCCACACTGATGTCAGTAAAAATCCCCAAACACAACCTCAGTAACAATCCCCATTATCTGCCCAGTCCTGTATTGTGGGTATATGTCAAATATGTTCACACAAAGACAAACAGGGTGGTACTCCGAAATCTAGAGCCCCTTGGATGTCAAGGATCAAACCGGGTACGATAAGGCACAAGAGGGAAGCTTATGTCGGATACCGAGAGCTCAATACCACAGAGGCCGAGATGAGTGTAGAAAGTACAAGGGTGAAATTAAAAATCAAATTAGGAGAGCAAAGAAATAGCCGGAAAATAATATTACCATTAAACCAAAGAAATCACAAAGATGTTTTATAAATACATGAAGAGCAAGAGGATAAATAAGGATAGAGTATTAGGGACCAAAAAGGGAATGTGTGTATGGAGGTGGGAGATGTGGGCATGGTTCTTAATGAATACTTTGTCTCCCTCTTTATAAAAGAGGAGGAACGATGCAGATATTGTAGTTAAAGAGGAGGAGTGTGAAATATTGGATGGGATAAACAGAGTGAGAGGGAAATATTAAGGTGTTTGGCAACTTTGAAAGTGGATAAATGGTCAGGCCTGGATGCATTGGAACCAGTTCAGAGAAGGTTCACTCGGCTGATTCCTGGGATGAAGGGGTTGTCTTATGAGGAATGGTTGAACAGGTTGGGCCTATACTCATTGGACTTTAGAAGAATGAGAGGTGATCTTATTGAAACATACTAAATACTTAAAGGGATAGACAGGTTAGATGCAGGTAAGATGTCTCCTTTGGTTCGGGAGTCTAGAACCAGGGGACACAATTTCAAAATCAGGGGGAAGCCACTTCGGTCAGAGATGGGGAGAAATTTCTTTACTCAGAGTGTTGTGAATCTTTGGAATTCTCTACCCCAGTGGGCTGTGGAAGCTCAGTCTGGGAAAAAGGCATTGAAGTGGATGATCAGCCATGATCGTATTGAATGGCAGAGCAGGCTCGATGGGCTGAATGGCCTACTCCTGTTCCTATGTTCCCAAGTTGCTGAAATAGTTTCTCCCAAACTACCCCATCAGTTCCCCTTAATATCTCAACATCTTTGAACAAATCACCTTGATCCTCCTAAATTCCAGGCAATAAATCCCTAGTTTGTGTAATATCACCTCGTAATTTAACCCTTGAAGTCCAGTTATCAGTCTGGTAAATCTACACTGCACTCAAATGGACATGGACCCCTCAAAGTCTCTTTGAACCTCCAGTATTTCTAGCTTTACACCATTTATAAAGTACTCTAGTCTTTTTTTGCTGACATTGAAATCTAACTACCACAGTTTTGCCCATTTATTTAAGATATTAATACCTCTTTGTAATTTGATGCTTCCAGCTACACTGCTTACAATGCTGCCTATTTTTGTGTCATTGGTAAACTTGGGTATGTTGCATTCTACCACATCATCTTAAAATCATTAATAAATACAGCAAAACTGAGACACACATGGGCTTTGCACTCGTAGACAGGAGTGAATCATTCCAACCTCGAGGCTTTTTAACTCCAGATTTATGTTTTTTGAAAGAAAAAATAGAATTCAAATTCACAACAGCCCTGTGTGGGATTTGAACTCCTGCTTTTTCAATCATCAGCTCAGGCCTTCAAATTAAAACCCATAAAAAGAGATTCATTTTCCTCCTGCTGTTGTCTGACTGACTGAGGTTTTGTATATTGTTCCCTTCTCCTCTTCTTCCATGTGTTTGAAGTCTTTGAAGTTTGTCAGACATTGGTAAACTACTTCATGTGGTGTTGTGTAAATACCTTCAATTCTGTGTATCTGGAAGGGACACAATTCAAATTCTCACCTTATTGCATCAACTAAAACCTGCAGGTCCATTCAAACAACTCTATTTCCTGTCTCTGCAAAGACAGCTCACACTTCCACAATGCAGGAATGTCTGAATGGAAACAGCTTTTGACACACTTCCCAACATGTTTGTTAACACTTTTCAGGATGAAGCTAAATTCAACTTAGAGATTGCAAGCCCCAAATTGAATCTTTTAGATGTAAAAAGTGACACAAATGAAATCCCAGATCTCTCTGTCCCTGCACCCATTTTAACATTGTACCATTTAGTTTATATCGCTTCTCCTCAGCCTTCCTTCCAAAATGCATCATTTGACATTTCTCAGCATTGAAGTTAACCTGCTATGTTGTCTGACCATTTCACCAGACTGCCTCTATCCTCCTGAAGTCTACTCCTATTCCCTTCACTGTTTATTACATTGCAAATGGCACAATGTTGAAGTTATTCCCTGTAGACCCAAGTCTAAGTCATTCATATATCAATAAGATCAGTGGTCCTAATCAAAACCCCTGGGGAATACCACAATTTACACTGTATACAGTGAGTACAAAAGCCGAGAGGGTGTGCTGAACATTTATAAAGCTCTGGTCAGGTAACAGAGAGGGAGAGACTGGGATTCAGAGGGTAACGGAGAGGGAGAGACTGGGATTCAGAGGGTAAGAGAGAGGGAGAGACTGGGATTCAGAGGGTAACGGAGAGGGAGAGACTGGGATTCAGAGGGTAAGAGAGAGGGAGAGACTGGGATTCAGAGGGTAACGGAGAGGGAGAGACTGGGATTCAGAGGGTAACAGAGAGGGAGAATCTGGGACTCAGAGGGTCAGAGAGAGGGAGAGACTGGGACTCAGAGGGTCAGAGAGAGGGAGAGTCTGGGATTCAGAGGGTAACAGAGGGGAGAGTCTGGGATTCAGAGGGTAACAGAGAGGGAGAGTCTGGGATTCAGAGGGTAACAGAGGGGAGAGTCTGGGATTCAGAGGGTAACAGAGGGGAGAGTCTGGGATTCAGAGGGTAACAGAGAGGGAGAGTCTGGGATTCAGAGGGTAACAGAGGGGAGAGTCTGGGATTCAGAGGGTAACAGAGAGGGAGAGACTGGGACTCAGAGGGTAACAGAGAGGGAGAGACTGGGATACAGAGGGTAACAGAGAGGGAGAGATTGGGATTCAGAGGGTAAGAGAGAGGGAGAGTCTGGGATTCAGAGGGTAACGGAGAGGGAGAGATGGGGACTCAGAGGGTAAGAGAGAGGGAGAGTCTGGGATTCAGAGGGTAACGGAGAGGGAGAGACTGGGATTCACAGGGTAACAGAGAGGGAGAGTCTGGGATTCAGAGGGAAACATAGAGGGAGAGACTGGGATTCAGAGAGTAACAGAGGGGGAGAGACTGGGATTCTGAGGGTAACAGAGAGGGAGAGACTGGGATTCAGAGGGTAACAGAGGGGGAGAGACTGGGATTCAGATGTTAACAGAGAGGGAGAGAATGGGATTCAGAGAGTAACAGAGGGGGAGAGACTGGGATTCAGAGGGTAACAGAGGGGGAGAGACTGGGATTCAGAGAGTAACAGAGGGGAGAGACTGGGATTCAGAGGGTAACAGAGAGGGAGAGTCTGGGATTCAGAGGGTAACAGAGAGGGAGAGACTTCAATTCAGGGGGTAACAGAGAGGGAGAGTCTGGGATTCAGAGGGTAACGGAGAGGGAGAGACTGGGATTCAGAGGGTAACAGAGAGGGAGAGACTGCAATTCAGGGGGTAACAGAGAGGGAGAGACTGGGATTCAGAGAGTAACAGAGAGGGAGAGTCTGGGATTCAGAGGGTAACGGAGAGGGGGAGACTGGGATTCAGAGAGTAACAGAGAGGGAGAGTCTGGGATTCAGAGGGTAACGGAGAGGGAGAGACTGGGATTCAGAGGGTAACAGAGAGGGAGAGACTGGGATTCAGAGGGTAACAGAGAGGGAGAGACTGAGATTCAGAGGGTAACAAAGGGAAAAATAGATTTGGCGAGGGCAACATAGAAATTTTCAGGCACTGAAAGCGGCCACTTGGCCCATTCTCTCTGTGCCAGCCGAAAAACGATCAACCTATTCTCATCCCACCTTCCAGCATTTGGTCCGAGCACTGCAGCTTACCGCACTTGAGGTGCCTATGCAGACTCCTTCTGAATGAGTTGAGGGTCTCTGCCTCAACTACCCTTTCAGGCAGTGAGTTCCAGACCATCGCGACCCTCTGGGTGAAAAAGATTTTCCTCAACTCCCCTCTAATTTTTCTACCAATCACTTTAAATCTATGCCCCCTCGTTACTGACCTTTCTGCTATGGTTCTCTGCCCTTCACCTCCACTCTATCCAGGACCCTCAAAATTTTGTACATTTCAATCAGATCTCCCCTCAGCCTTCTCTGTTCCAAGGACAACAACCCCTGCCTATCCTCATAGCTACAATTCTCCAGTCCTGGCAACATCCTAGAAAATGGGAGAGAGACAAAGTCCCGTGTTCATAACACATGGATAAAGAGGTTAATCATCTGAGCTGTAACTCTGAGATAGAGACAGAGAGGGAGGGAGAGAGGGAGAAAGAGAGAGTGAGAGGGAGGGAGAGATGGTGTGGGGGAGGCACAAACTGAGACGTGGACAGAGGCAGCGAAAGAGAGAGAGAGGGAGAGACGGAGAGAGAGAGGCAGAGAGAGAGAGGCAGAGAGAGACAGAGAGAGAGGGAGGGAGAGATGGTGTGGGGGGAGACACAAACTGAGAGATTGACAGAGGCAGCGAAAGAGAGAGAGAGGGAGAGACGGAGAGAGAGAGGCAGAGAGAGAGAGGCAGAGAGAGAGAGACAGAGAGAGAGAGGCAGAGAGAGGGAGGCAGAGAGAGGGAGGCAGAGAGAGGGAGGCAGAGAGAGGGAGAGAGAGGCAGACAGAGAGCTAGAGAGAGACAGAGAGAGAGGGAGCGATGGTGTGAGGGAGGCACAAATTGAGACATGGACAGAGGTTGAGAAAGAAAGAGAGGTAGAGACACAGAGAGAGTGCTGGGGGAGAGACAGATAGAGAGTGAGAGAGGCACAGAGAGAGAAGACGACACAGAGAGGCAGACATAGAGAGGCAGACAGAGAGCTAGAGAGAGACAGAGAGCGGGAGAGATGGTGTGAGGGAGGCACAAATTGAGACGTGGACAGAGGTAGAGAGAGGGAGAGATCGAGCGAGAGAGAGAAAAAGAGAGAGAGGGAGAGCGAGAGAGAGAGAGGGGGTGGGAAAGACAGATAGCGAGGGACAGAGGCAGTGTGAGAGAGGCAGATTAGAAGGTAGCAAATGTAACCCCACTATTTACAAAAGGAAGGAGAGAGAAAATGGGGAACTAAAGACCTGTTCGTCTAACATCAGTCAAAGGGAAAATGTTCGAATCTGTAATAAAGGATGTGATAACAGGACACTTAAAGAGAGATTGCAGAGTGGTGGTGGAGGGGGGGCGCGGAGGTGGAGAGAGAAATGGGGGGAGAGAGAGGGGGGAGAGTGCGTGAGTGAGACGGAGCAAAGGAGAGAGATACTAGGTTAGGTGGGACAATAAGCTGTGAGCAGAACACAAATAGACGACAAAGAGAGATGGTTTGGGAGAGACAGCGATAAATGTCCCAGTGTTGTGGTGACATAAAATGGCCACTGAAAATGAACCTAAAATGGCTGACTGATGTGTGTGGATTTCCACAGATGAGAGGAGAGAGAGACAGACAGACAGAAAGAGAGACAAAGAGGGAAACAGAGACCAAGACACAGAGAGTGATAGCAGGATATTTGTCGGAGGACAGAGGAAGAGGAGGAGGCCATTTGGCCCCTCAACCCTGTTCTGTCATTCAATGAGCTCATGGCTGATGTATGATCTAACTCCATGTACCTATCTTTGCCCCTTAATACCTTTGGTTAACAAAAATCTATCAAACTCAGATTTAAAAATTAACAAGTGTCTCAGCATCAATTGCTGATTGTGGAAGAGAGTTTCAAACTGATACCACACCTGGTGTGTTGAAGTGTTTCTTCATTTCACTCCTGAAAGGTTTTTAGACGAGGTTTATATTTTTAGACTATGCCCCCATGTTCTAGACTCTGCAGCCAGTGGGAATTGTTACTCTCTGTCCACCCTATCAGTTTCCCTTATTATCTTGAAAACAATCATCAAATCACACCTGAGCCTTCAAAATTCCAGGGATACAGAGTAAATCTCCAGCTACACTGTCCCATTAAATATTCCCAAGCCAAGCACAATGTTGGGTTTGACACAGAGTAAATTTCCCTCTACACTGTCCCATCACACACTCCCAGGGCAGGAACATCATGGGGTGGATACAGAGTGAATCTCACTCTGCACTGTCCGATAGAGACAGAGAGAGAGACAGAAAAAGAGAAACAGAGAGACATGGACTGACAGGGTGACTAAAAGAGATAGAAGGATACTTCACAGGGGATATTGGAAGAGGAAGATGCAATTCAACCCCACAATCCTGTTCCAGCATCCAATGTGATCTTGGCTGATCTGTGATGTAACTTACACCATATATCCTGCCTTTGCCCCTTATCTCTTAATACCTTTGGTTAACAAGAATCTATCAATCACAGACAGATTTAAAAATTAACCAATAAGCCAGCAAGAAATTTGCAGAACCAATGTCATGAGGGTATGATGGCTCCCACAGTGGAATAGCATGCTGGATGTTTAAAATGGAGGCTGTTCCTTCTGGATCATCAAACGTACCTGCCTGGGCCGCAACTTCATCTACATTTCCCCCTCTCCCGATGTTTTTTTATCTCCATATCTATCTCTAATATGTTTGTGTACACAGCAGTGAAGGATTACATCAAATTAATATATCTTACATTATCCTTTTCATCCACCGCAACGACCTCTCTCTCTCCAACTTAGTCCCTCTCTACAGCCCTCTCTCTGCCTTCATATCTAACCCTCTCTCCCTCTGTCTCTCTCCTAATGTCAGAGATCGCAGGAGGGAGAGACAGCGAGAGAATGTTGAAGGAACTGTACTCTGTTCCTAAGCTGTGCTGAACCTGCTCTGGGAGTGTTTGATGGGCTACATTAATCGGCCGTGTACAGTCCTGTATCAGACTGTGAAGAAGCACAGCTTGTTCAGTGTACAACGGGTCAAAGGGAACGATTCACTCCTGTCTGCTACTGGGAAGAGAGACTGACCTTAACATCAAGGCAGCGTTTGACCGAGTGTGACATCGAGGAGCCCGAGTAAAACTGAAGTCAGTGGGAATCCGCTGGTTGGACTCATACCGAGCACAAAGGAAGATGGTTGTGGTTGTTGGAGGTCAATCATCTCAGTCCCAGGACATCACTGCAGGAGTTTCTCAGGGTAGTGTCCGAGGCTCAACCATCTTCAGCTGAGATCCCAGGAGAGAATGCTGGAAATACTGAGCAGGTCAAGCAGCATCTGTGGAGAGAAAAACAGAGTTAGTGATTCAGCTCGATGCTTTCCAGATTTCCAACATCCACAGTATTTTGCCTCAGATAATGAAGCAATCCAGAGCCACATGCACCAAGACCCAGACAACATTCAGGTTTGGGCCGACCAGTGACAAGCAACATTCACGTCACACAAGTGCCAGGCAATGACCATCTGCAACATGAGAGAATCCAACCACCTCCCCTTGGCATTCAAAGCATTGTCCCATCGCTGAATCCCCCAACGTCAACATCCTGGGCAAACATTGACATCAAACTTAACAGAATGAAATACATCAATAGTTTCTTCACCCAGTGGCTGGTGGGTGTCTGGAACTCACTGCCTGAAAGGATTAGTATAAAATGGGTGGTTGATGGCCGGCACAGACTGGGCGGGCCGAAGGGCCTGTATAAGTGCTGTATCTCTCTATGACTCTAAAGGATGATAGAGGCAGAAACCCTCATCACATTTAAAACAATCTCTTGGATATTCACTTCTCCATGTTTAAAATGGGTAAGGAATAACTCTCCTCGTCTACACTGCCTTATCAAACACTCTCAGAGAAGGTACAGCACGGGTTAGATACAGAGTAAAGCTCCGTTTAAACATTCCCTGGAGTGTCGGATTAACCCGGCTGTGCCCGGCTCAGCCTCAAGACTCACCTGCCTCAGTCACTGAGACGCTCCTGTATCACTTGCCTTAATGTAAGCGGATGCCGGGTTTGGGAGCAGGACAGGCAGACGGGATTAGGACGACTGCTCATGTGGAGGATAAGCATCAGTAATCCCTCAGAGAATCAGAACAGACCAGCGAGACTCAGAAAAGGAAACTTGTGTTGAATTTGTGAGTCTTGCATTGTGGAATGCTTTAGTATTTGGTGAGAATGTTGAGCCAGTGACATTTTGCCCCAGTGGGATGAATAGACACTATATGACTTGATTACAACAGTAAGGTACCGTGTGTACTGTAAATATGGACTGAAATAACAATGTAACTGATCAATTTTCAGCTGAATACTATGACTACAGTTCTACCTGCTATCCTGTTATATATGTGCTGCTATACCTGCTATATGTGAGAATGTACATACGACACGATGGGATGAAGTCAAAGTGGCCACTCTTTATATTTTTAGACTATGCCCCAAGTTCCTGACTCTGCAGCCAAAGGGAATATTTACTCTCAGTCCACCCTATCAGTTTCCCTTATTATTTTGTAAACCTTCATCAAATCATCCAATAACCTTCCAGGAGAAGAATCTTTTCCTCAAATCCCCTCTAAACCTCCTGCCCCTTGCCTTCAATCTATGCCCCCTGGTTATTGACCCCTCCGCTAAGGGAAAAAGTTTCTTCCTATCTAACCTATCAATGCCCCTCATAATTTTGTACACCTCAATCAGGTCCCCCCTCAGCCTTCTCTGCTCTAAGGAAAACAACTCCAGCCTTTTCAGTCTCTCTTCATAGCTGAAATGCTCCAGCCCAGGCAACATCCTGGTCAATCTCCTCTGCATCCTCTCCAGTGCAATCACATCCTTCCTATAGTGTGGTGCCCAGAACTGTACACAGTACTCCAGCTGTGGCCTAACCAATGTTTTATACAGCTCCATCATAACCTCCCTGTTCTTATATTCTATGCCTCAACTAATAAAGGCAAGTATCCCATATACCTTCCTAACCACCTTGTCTACCTGCGCTGCAGCCTTCAGTGATCTATGGACAAGTACACCAAGATCCCTCTGACACTCTGTACTTACTATGATCCTACCATTCATTGGATATTCCCCAGCCTTGTTAGTCCTTCCAAAATTCTATGTAACCTAACCTATGTATAATCTTTAATCTTGCAGTGTATGTGTAATGTTTAATTTCTGAAAGCCAGACAGAGTAAAGCTTAACGTACTCCAAAAAACTCCAGACTTTTGGCATTTATTACCTTATCGGGTCAAATCTTTCGTTAAATTGGACTAGACTTGTGAATAATTCTTTTTAACTTGTTTTTCTGACAGTACGAGTGTAAATCGATTTGCAGCATCCCATCATATAATATATTTTGCTGTCTACATCACTGTGATCATGTCTGAATACAGACATAAAATAGCCACACACTTTGCTATTTTTTTCGGGGCAGACAGGTGAAGTGCTTATTTTGTCTGTTTAGTTTAGTTTAGTTTAGAGATACAGCACTGAAACAGGCCCTTCGGCCCACCGAGTCTGTGCCGACCATCAACCACCCATTTATACTAATCCTACACTAATCCCATATTCCTATCACATCCCCACCTGTCCCTATATATTTCCCTACCACCTACCTATACTAGGGGCAATTTATAATGACCAATTAACCTATCAACCTGCAAGTCTTTGGCATGTGGGAGGAAACCGGAGCACCCGGAGGAAACCCACGCAGACACAGGGAGAACTTGCAAACTCCGCACAGGCAGTACCCAGAATTGAACCCGGGTCGCTGGAGCTGTGAGGCTGCGGTGCTAACCACTGCGCCACTGTGCCGCCCCGTGATTTAACTCAACCCCCAATGATAACCAACATGGTCTAAGAGAGTGATGGACAGAGAGAGAGGAACAGAGGTAGAGTAACAGAAAGATAGAAATGGAGAGAGAACAGAGAGATAGTGAGGGATAGAGACAGAAGCAGAGAGATAGAAAGTGCCAGGAGACCCCGAGACACTTTAGAAGCAGGGGGACGGGGAGACAGGCTGTGTGGAGACCCTGGGGTAACGTTACAGATAGACAGGGTAGATGTAGGTAAGATGTTTCTCCTGGTTGAGGAGTCTAGAAACAGGGGACACAATTTCAATATAAGGGGGAAGCCACTTGGGACAGAGATGAGGAGAAATGTCATTACTCAGAGGGTTGTGAATCTTTGGAATTCTCTATCCCAGAGGGCTGTGGAAGCTCAGTCATTGAGTATGTTTAAAGCAGAGATTGACAGATTGCTGAATACCAATGACATAAAGGGATATGAGGATAGTCTGGGAAAAACACATTGAAGTGGATGATCAGCCATGATAGTATTGAATGGCGGAGCAGGCTCGATGGGCTGAATGGCCTACTCCTGTTCCGACATTCCAAAGCTGCTGAAATAGTTTCTCTCAAACTACCCCATCAGTTCCCCTTAATATCTCAACAACTTTGATCAAATCACCTTGATCCTCCTAAATTCCAGGGAATAAATCCCTAGTTTGTGTAATATCACCTCGTAATTTAACCCTTGGAGTCCAGTTATCATTCTGGTAAATCTACACTGCACTCAAATGGACACAAACCCCTCAAGTCTCTTTGAACCTCCAGTGTTTCTATCTTTTCACCATTTATAAAGTACTATGTTCTAGACTTTTTTACTGTCATTGAAATCTATCTACCACAGTTTTAACCATTCACTTCAGATATCTCTTTGCATTGTTCTGCTTCCAGCTACACTGCTTACAATGCTGCCTATTTTTGTGTCATTGGTAAACTTGGGTATGTTGCATTCTACCACATCATCTTAAATCGTTCATAAATACAGCAAAACTGAGACACACACGGGCTTTGCACTAGTAGACAGGAGTGAATCATTCCATCCTAGAGGTTTTTTAATTCCAGATTTATGTTTATTTTTAGAAAAAACAAAATTCAAATTCACAGCAGCCCAGCGTGGGATTTGAACTCCTACTTTTTCAATCATCAGCTCAGGCCTTCAAATTAAAACCCATAAAAAGAGATTCATTTTCCAACTGCTGTTGTCTGACTGACTGAGGTTTTGTATATTGTTCCCTTCTCCTCTTCTTCCACGTGTTTGAAGTCTTTGAAGTTTGTCAGACATTGGTAAACTACTTCATGTGGTGTTCTGTAAATACCTTCAATTCTGTGTATCTGCAAGGGACACAATTCAAATTCTCACCTTATTGCATCAACTAAAACCTGCAGGTCCATTCAAACAACTCTATTTCCTGTCTCTGCAAAGATAGCTCACACTTCCACAATGCAGGAATGTCTGAATGGAAACAGCTTTTGACACATTTCCCAACACGTTTACTAACACTTTTCAGGATGAAGCTAAATTCAACTCACAGATTCCAAGCCCCAAATTGAGCTTTTGGGTAGAACAGGGAACATTGATGAAATCCCAGATCTCTCTGTCCTGTCACCCAGTCTAACATTGTACCATTTAGTTTATATCACTCAGTCTTCCTTCCAAAATGCATCACTTCACATTTCTCAGCATTGAAGTTAACCTGCCCTGTGTCTGTCCAATGATAGGTTGGATAGTAAGCTGTCAAGAGGACATAAAGTGTCGACAAAGAGATTTCCATAGGTTAAGTGAGTGAGCAAAACATTGTCAGATGGAGTACAATGTGGGAAAATGTGAGCTTGTCCACTTTAGCAGGAAGAATAAAAATCAGTATATTATTGAAATGGAGAGAGACTGCAGAACTGTCCGGTACAGAGGGATCTGGGTGTCCTGGTACATGAATCACAAAATGTTACCGTGTAGCTACAGCGAGTGATTAGGAAGGCAAATGGAATATTGTTGTTTATTGCAAGGTGAATAGAATATCAAAGTAGGGAAGTGTTGTTACAGGGTGACTGACAGAGAAAGTAGGATATTTGACAGGGGATATTGGAAGAGGAGGATGCAATTTAACCCCACAACTCTGTTCCTGCATTCAATGAGATCTTGGCTGATCTGTGATCAATCTTACACCATATATCCTGCCTTTGCCCCTTATCTCTTAATACCTTTGGTTAACAAGAACCTATCAAAGAACAAAGAACAAAGAAAATTACAGCACAGGAACAGGCCCTTCGGCCCTCCAAGCCTGCGCCGATCCAGATCCTCTATCTAAACATGTCGCCTATTTTCTAAGGGTCTGTATCTCTTTTCTTCCAGCCCATTCATGTATCTGTCTAGATACATCTGAAAAGACGCCATCGTGCCCGCATCTACCACCTCCGCTGGCAACGCGTTCCAGGCACCCACCACCCTATCAATCACAGGTTTAAAAATTAACCAATAAGCCAGCATGAAATTTCCACAACCAACATCATGAGGGTGTGATGGTGCCCACAGTGGAAGAGTTGGCTGAATATTTAAAATGGAGACTATTCCTTCTGGATCATCAAAAGTGTCCGCCTGGGCCCCAACTTCATCTGCATTCCTCCCTCTCACGATGTTTTTTTCTCTCCATACCTATCTCAAATATGCTTGTGTACACAGCAGTGAAGGATTAAATCAAGTTAATATATCTTACATTATCCTCTTCATCCAACTCAACAATCTCTCTCTCTCTCCAAGTTCGTCCCTCTCTACAGCCTTCTCTATGCCTTCATATCTAACCCTCCATCCCTCTGTCTCTCTCCCTGTGTCAGTGATAGCAGAGAGAGAGACAGAGATAGAAGGAGAGGGAGGGAGTGACAGAGAGGGAAAGACAGATGGAGGGACAGAGTGAGAGACAGAGAGAGGAGAGAGATGGAGTGACAGTGAAGGAAGGACAGATGGAGAGACAGAGAGAGAGAGACAGAGATAGAAGGACAGAGAGGGAGTGACAGAGAGGTAAAGACAGATGGAGGGACAGAGAGAGAGAGAGACAGAGAGTGAGAGGGAGAGACAGAGTGAGTGGGAGATCGTGTAAGCGAGGCACAAATGGAGTCATGGAAAGAGACAGAGAGAGAGAGAGAGATAGGCAGAGACAGAAAATAAGAGAGATGTAAACAGAGTCATGGACAGAAAGTGAGAAAGAGAGATAGGGAGAGACAAAGTAAAAGAGGGAGAAAGGGAGAGAGAGAGAGAGAGAGAGAGAGAGAGAGATGGAGAGGCAGAGAGAGGGAGAGACAGAGAGAGAAAGCAGATACAGAGAGGGAGAGGGAGAGACAGAGAGGGAGAGGGAGATACCGAGAGAGAGAGGGAGAGACAGAGTGAGTGGGAGAGATGGTGTAAGGGAGGCACAAATGGAGTCATGGAAAGAGACAGAGAGAGAGAGAGAGATGTAAACAGAGTCATGGACAGAAGGTGAGAAAGAGAGATAGGGAGAGACAAAGTAAAAGAAGAAGAGAGAGAGAGATGGAGAGGCAGAGAGAGGGAGAGACAGAGAGAGGGAGGGCGAGATGGTGTGAGAGAGACAGAGGCATGGACAGAGGCAGAGAGAGAGAGAGGGAGAGACACTGAGAGACAGAGAGAGCCAGAGAGAGAGCAAGAAACAGAGAGGGAGGGAGAGAGAGAGAGAGAGGCAGAGACTGGGAATCAGAGGGTAACAGAGAGGGAGAGACTGGGATTCAGAGGTTAACAGAGAGGGAGAGACTGGGATTCAGAGGGTAATGGAGAGGGAGAGACTGGGATTCAGAGGGTAACAGAGAGGGAGAGACTGGGATTCAGAGGGTAACAGAGAGGGAGAGACTGGGATTCAAAGGGTAACAGAGAGGGAGAGACTGGGATTCAGAGGGTAACGGAGAGGGAGAGACTGGGATTCAGAGGGTAACGGAGAGGGAGAGACTGGGATTCAGAGGGTAACAGAGAGGGAGAGACTGTGATTCAGAGGGTAACAGAGAGGGAGAGACTGTGATTCAGAGGCTAACAGAGAGGGAGAGACTGGGATTCAGAGGGTAACGGAGAGGGAGAGACTGGGATTCAGAAGGTAACAGAGAGGGAGAGACTGGGATTCAGAGGGTAACGGAGAGGGAGAGACTGGGATTCAGAGGGGAACATAGAGGGAGAGACTGTGATTCAGAGGGTAACAGAGGGAGAAGTTGAGATGAAGAGTGAAGATGGGAGAAAGACAAAGTCCAGTGTTCGTAACACATGGATAAAGAGGAACAGAGAGGTGAGACAGGGCTTGAGAGAGTAAAAGACAGAGGAAGGAGAGATAGAGATGGAGAGATTACCGGGAACATAAATCTCCAGCAGTCTCTTCATGCTGATCACTCCTTTTCTCTGGATGTGGCAGGATTGCAGAGCTTAGATCTGATCCGTTGGTTATGGGATCACTTAGCTCTGTCTATCGCATGCTGCTTACGCAGTTTGGCATGCAGATAGTCCTGGGTTGTAGCTTCACCAGGTTGACACCTCATTTTGAGGTATGCCTGGTGCTGCTCCTGGCATGCCCTCCTGCACACTTCACTGAACCGGGGTTGGTCTCCTGGCTTGATGGTAATGGTAGAGTGGGGGATATGCCGGGCCATGAGGTTACAGATTGTCTTTCTTTCTGTCTGTCTGTCTGTCTCTCGTTCCCTCCTCTCTCAGAACATCAGTCAGCCATTTTAGGTTTGTTCACGGTGGCCATTTTATGTTACAGCAGCACTGGGACATTTATTTCAGAGACTGACTCCTCACTAATGCAAGGTTAGTGCTTTAACCGTGACAGAGAAACGGGCCCTGGGGTTCAGTTGAATGTAGCTTCTCATCCCGAAAAGTGTTAGCAAACGTGTTTTTCAAATCAATTCCGCAACAACCTCAACAGGAGGAAAAACACCAACAAATGCAACAACAACCTCAACAGGAGAAAAAAACACTGACAAATGCAACAACAACCTCAACAGGAGAAAAAAACACCAACAAGTGCAACAATTTCAACAGGAAAAGAACAGCTTCCCGAGGACTAAAAAAACCTAACAAATACAACAACTTCAGTTCGGAGAAAAGCCACTAACAAATTCAACATCATCAGAAGGGGAAAACACACCGATAAATAGGGCAGTGGCACAAGCTGTTGGAGGGACAGGAAATGGTTTCCGAAGGGACAGAGTATCTGATCACACCCGGGATGGTGGAATTGAGTATTTATTAAATGGTAAGAGATTAGAAAGCGTAGATGTACAAAGCGACCTGGGTGTCCCCGTCAATAAGTCACTGAAAACTAACATGCAGGTGCAGAATGCAATTCAGAAGGCTAATGGGATGTTAGTCTTTATCACAAGAGGATTTGAGGACAGGAGTAAGATATTATTGCCAGAGAGGGAGTGCAATGAAGGTTCACCAGACTTGTTCCCGGGATGACGGGTCTGTCCTATGGTGAGAGATTGGGGAAACTGAGACACAGAGAGAGAGATAGAGACAGGGAGAGGCAGAGAGACAGAGGCAGAGAGAGAGAAATGGTGTGAGAGAGACACAAACAGAGTCATGGACAGAGAGAGAGAGGAGAGACAGAGAGAGAGAGCAACAGACAGAGAGACACAAAGAGAGAGAGAAACAGAGAGAGACAGGAAGAGGTAGAGAGAGAGGCAGTGAGAGAGACAGAGAGAGAGGGAGAGTGAGATAGAGGGGGAGAGTGAGATAGAGGGGGAGAGGCAGATCGAGGGGGAGAGGGAGATAGAGGGGGAGAGGGAGATAGAGGGGGAGTGTGAGATAGAGGGGGAGAGGCAGATCGAGGGGGAGAGGCAGATCGAGGGGGAGAGGCAGATCGAGGGGGAGAGGGAGATAGAGGGAGAGAGTGAGATCGAGGGGAGGGAGAGGGAGAGACAGAGAGAAGGAGAGTGGGAGTGACTGGGAGGGAAAGACAAATGGTGGAACAGAGAGAGAGACAGAGAGAGAGACAGAGAGAGAGGCAGAGAGAGAGGCAGAGAGAGAGGCAGAGAGAGAGAGAGAGAGAGGCAGACAGAGAGAGAGACAGAGAGAGAGGCAGAGAGAGAGGCAGAGAGAGAGAGAGAGAGAGAGGCAGAGAGAGAGAGAGAGAGAGGCAGACAGAGAGAGAGACAGAGAGAGAGACAGAGAGAGAGGCAGAGAGAGAGAGAGGCAGAGAGAGAGGCAGAGAGAGAGAGAGAAGGAGAGTGTGGGTGAGACAGAGAGGGAAAGGCAGTTGGAGAGAGAGAGAGAGAGGCAGAGATGGAAGGAGAGAGAGGGAGTGACAGAGAAGGAAAGACATATGGAAAGACAGAGAGAGAGAGACAGAGATAGATGGAGAGAGAGGGAGAGACAGAGAGAGAGAGGCAGAGATGGAAGGAGTGAGCGGGAGAGACAGAGAAGGAAAGACAGATGGAGGGACAGAGAGACAGACAGAGAGAGAAGGAGAGAGAGGGAGGGAAGGACAGATGGAGGGATAGAGAGATAGAGACAGAGATAGAAGGAGAGAGATGGAGTGATGGGTGGGGTGTGGGAAGACAGATGGAGGGACAGGGAGAGAGGCAGAGATGGAACGAGTGAGAGGGAGTGATAGGGAGGGAAACACAAATGGAAAGACAGAGAGAAAGACAGAGATAGGAGAGAGATGGAGTGACAGGGAGGGAAGGACAGATGGAGGGATAGAGAGAAGAGAGCGATAGAAGGACATAGAGGGAGTGACAGAGAGGGAAAGGCAGTTGGAGAGACAGAGAGAGAGGCAACGATGGAAGGAGAGAGAGGGAGTGAGAGAAAGGGAAAGACAGATGGAGAGAGAGAGACAGAGATAGAAGAAGAGAGATGGAGAGACAGACAGGGAAAGACAGATGGGGGGACAGAGAGAGAGACAGAGATAGAAGGAGAGAGATGGAGTGACAGGGACGGAAGGACAGATGGAGGGATAAAGAGTGAGAGGCAGAGATAGAAGGAGAGAGAGGGAGTGACAGAGAGGGAAAGACAAATGGAGGGACAGAGAGAGAGACAGAGAGAGAGATGGACAGACAGAGAGAGGGAGAGACAGATGGAGGGACAAAGAGAGAGACAGAGAGAGAGACAGAGACAGAGAGAGAAGGAGAGAGAGGGAGAGACAGAATGGGAAAGACAGATGGAGAGACAGAGAGAGAAGGAGAGAGAGGGAGAGACAGAGAGAGAGGCAGAGACAGCGAGAGAAGGAGAGAGAGGGAGAGACAGAATGGGAAAGACAGATGGAGAGACAGAGAGAGAGAGACACACACAGATAGAAGGAGAGAGACGGAGAGACAGAGAGAGAGGCAGAGACAGAGAGAGAAGGAGGGAGAGGGAGAGACAGAAAGGGAAAGACAGATACAGAGACAGAGAGAGAAGGAGAGAGAGGGAGAGACAGAGAGAGAGGCAGAGACAGAGAGAGAAGGAGAGAGAGGGAGGGACCGAAAGGGAAAGACAGATGGAGAGACAGAGAGAGAGAGACACACAGATAGAAGGAGAGAGAGGGAGAGACAGAGAGGAAAAGGCAGATGGAGGGGCAGAGAGAGAGAAATTAAGAGAGAGAGATAGAAGGAGAAAGACATAGAGACAGAGAGGGAAAGACAGAAGGAGGGACAGAGAGAGAGACAGAGAGAGTGGCAGAGACAGAGATAGAAGGAGAGAGAGGGAGTGTCAGGAGGAGGGGGAGAGGGAGATAGAGGGGGGAGAGACAGATAGAGGGAGAGAGACAGATAGATAGAGGGGGAGACAGACAGAGGGGGAGACAGACAGACAGAGGGGGAGACAGGCAGACAGAGGGGGAGACAGGCAGACAGAGGGGGAGACAGACAGATAGAGGGGGAGAGGGAGATAGAGGGGCAGAGGGAGATAGAGGGGCACAGAGAGATAGAGGGGCAGAGAGAGATAGAGGGGCAGAGAGAGATAGAGGGGCAGAGAGAGATCGGGGGGGAGAGGGAGAGAGAGGGGGGAGAGGGAGAGAGAGGGGGGAGAGGGAGAGATAGGGGGGGAGAGGGAGAGAGTGAGATAGAGGGCGAGAGACAGATCGATGGGGAGAGTGAGATAGAGGGGGAGAGGGAGATAGAGGGGGAGAGATGGATGGGGTAGAGGGTGGTGAACCTGTGGAATTCTCTACCGCAGAAGGCAGTGGAGGCCAAGTCATTAAATATATTCATGGAGGAGAAAGATATATTTCTTAATGTCAAAGGGATCAAGGGGTATGGGGAGAAAGTGGGAACAGGGTACTGAATTAGACCATCGGTCATGATCTTTATTGAATGACGGAGCAGGCCCAAAGGGCCGAATGGCCTGCTCCTGCTCCTATTTTCTATGTTTCTATGAGAGAGGCGGATTGACAGAGGGAGAGAGAAGAAGAAACAGAGAGAAAAGGAGAGATAGAGATGGAGCGAGGTGACCCTGATATTCTCTCTCTCTCTCTCACACACACACGTCCAGACACACACAGACACATACATAAAGGGACAGACAGAGACACACACACACACACACACACACACAGACAGACAGACACACACAGACAGAGACACACACACACACACACACACAGACAGAGACACACACACACAGACAGACACACACACACACACACACACACAGACAGAGACACACACACACAGAGACACACACAGACACACACCGACACACCCAGACAGATTTTACAATCCACACTGATGTCAGTAAAAATTACCAACAGAACCTCAGTAACAATCCCCAGTGTCTGCCCAGTCCTGTAGAGAGACAGAGAGAGAGAGATAGGGCAGTGACAGAGAAAGACAGTGAAAGAGGGAGGACAAAACAGCTTGTAGGAGAAACTTTACATTTATTTGTGTTCCACAGATTTTATTAAAAGTTGAAAGGGACTGGACACTGGAAAAGCTGTCAACACACAACAACAACACTGAGAGACTTTAGATGTGTGGGAAGGGGAGACACACTTTAAAATCCACACTGATGTCAGTAAAAATCCCCAAACACAACCTCAGTAACAATCCCCATTATCTGCCCAGTCCTGTATTGTGAGTTTCTTCTTTGGCCTCCTTATCTCGAGAGACAATGGGTAAGTGCCTGGAGGTGGTCAGTGGTTTGTGGAGCAGCGCCTGGAGTGGCTATAAAGGCCAATTCTAGAGTGACAAGCTCTTCCACAGGAGCTGCAGAGAAATGTGATTGTCGGGGCTGTTACACAGTTGGCTCTTCCCTTGCGCCTCTGTCTTTTTTGTGGGTTTAGTGTGAGGGTTTGAGGGGGGAGGGTTGGATCAGTGTTTGATATTTTGAAACTGCAGGGAAAGAATGAAAGGTTTAAAATGAACTAAGAGATGTCTGAAAGCATTGCTGTGCTGGGATTAACATGGAGAGACAGAGAGAGAGACAGAGATAGAAGGAGAGAGACGGAGAGACAGAGAGGGAAAGACAGATGGAGGGACGGAGAGAGATACAGAGATAGAAGGAGAGAGAGGGAGAGACAGAGAGGGAAAGACCGATGGCGGGACAGAGAGAGAGTCAGAGAGAGAGTCAGAGAGAGAGGCAGAATGAGAGGCAGAAAGAGAGGCATAAAGAGAGAGAGAAGGTGAGAGAGGGAGAGACAGAGAGCGAAAGACAGATGGAGGGACAGACAGAGTGAGACAGGGAGAGAGAAGGAGTTACAGGGAGGGAAGGACAGATGGAGGGATAGAGAGAGAGAGAGACAGAGATAGGAGAGCGAGGGAGTGACAGAGAGGGAAATGCAGATGGAGGGATAGAGAGAGAGACAGAGAGAGAAGGAGAGACAGTGAGGGAAAGACAGATGGAGAGGTAGAGATGGAAGGAGAGAGAGGGAGAGACTGAGAAGGAAAGACAGATGGAGGGACAGAGAGAGAGAGAGAGAGAGAGAGAGAGAGGCAGAGAGAGAGAGAGAAAGAGAGAGAGGGAGTGTTAGGAAGGGAAAGCCAGACGGACGGACAAAGTGAGAGACAGAGAGAGAAGGAGAGCGATGGAGTGACGGGGAGGGAAGGAAAGATGGAGGGATAGAGAGAGGGAGACAGAAATCGAAGGAGAGAGGAGGAGTGACAGAGAGGGAAAGACAGATGAAGGGACAGAGAGAGAGACGGAGAGAGTGGCAGAGACAGAGATAGAAGGAGTGAGAGGGAGTGAAGGGTGGGGGGAAGACAGATGGAGAGATAGAGAGAGAGAGAAGGAGAGAGAGGGCAAGACAGAGAGAAGGAGAGAGGGAGTGACAGAGAGAAAGACCGATGGAGGGACAGAGAGAGAGACAGAGAGAGTGGCAGAGACAGAGTGAGAAGGAGAGAGAGGGAGTGTCAGAGAGGGGAAGACAGATGGAGGGACAGAGTGAGAAACAGAGAGAAGGAGAGAGATGGAGTGACAGGGAGGGAAGGTCAGATGGAGGGATAGAGAGAGGCAGAGACAGAGAGAGAAGGAGAGTGTGGGAGAGACAGAGAGGGAAAGGCAGTTGGAGAGACAGAGAGAGAGGCAGCGATGGAAGGAGAGAGAGGGAGTGACAGGGAGGGAAAGACAGATGGAAAGACAGAGAGCGAGAGAGACAGAGATAGAAGGAGAGTGTGGAGAGACAGAGAGGGAAAGACAGATGGAGGTACAGACAGAGAGAGACAGGGAGAGAGATGGAGTTACAGGGAGGGAAGGACAGATGGAGGTATAGAGAGAGAGAGACAGAGATAGGAGAGTGAGGGAGTGACAGAGAGGGAAAGACAGACAGAGGGACAGACAGAGAGACAGAGACTGAGATAGAAGGAGAGAGAGGGATTGTGGGGTGGGGGGGGAAGACAGATGGTGGGACAGAGAGAGAGGCAGAGAGAGAGGCAGAGAGAGAAGGATAGAGAGGGATAGATAGAGACGGAAAGACAGATGGAGAGACAGATAGAAAGAGAGAGAGGGAGAGACAGGGAAGGAAAGACAGATGGAGGGTCAGAGAGAGAGAGACAGAGAGAGAGCGGGAGTGACAGCGATAGAAGGAGTGAGACGGAGAGACAGAGAGGGAAGGAGAGAAATGGAGTGACAGGGAGGGAAGGAAAGATGGAGGGATAGAGAGAGAGAGACAGAGATAGAAGGAGAGAGGAGGAGTGACAGAGAGGGAAAGACAGATGAAGGGACAGAGAGAGAGACAGAGAGAGAGAGAGAGATAGGCAGAGACAGAGAATGAGAGATATGTAAACAGAGTCATGGAAAGAGGGTGAGAAAGAGAGATAGGGAGAGACAAAGTAACAGGAAGAGAGAGAGAGAGAGATGGAGAGGCAGAGAGAGGGATGGCGAGATGGTGTGAGAGAGACAGAGGCATGGACAGAGGCAGAGAGAGAGGGAGAGACACTGAGAGCCAGAGAGAGAGAAAGAAACAGAGAGGGAGGGAGAGAGAGACAGAGAGGGAGAGACTGGAATTCAGAGGGTAACGGAGAGGGAGAGACTGGAATTCAGAGAGTAACAGAGAGGGAGAGTCTGGAATTCAGAGGAGGAGTGTGAAATATTGGATGGGATAAACAGAGTGAGAGGGAAATATTAAGGTGTTTGGCAACTTTGAAAGTGGATAAATGGTCAGGCCTGGATGCATTGGAACCAGTTCAGAGAAGGTTCACTCGGCTGATTCCTGGGATGAAGGGGTTGTCTTATGAGGAATGGTTGAACAGGTTGGGCCTATACTCATTGGACTTTAGAAGAATGAGAGGTGATCTTATTGAAACATACTAAATACTTAAAGGGATAGACAGGTTAGATGCAGGTAAGATGTCTCCTTTGGTTCGGGAGTCTAGAACCAGGGGACACAATTTCAAAATCAGGGGGAAGTCACTTAGGTCAGAGATGGGGAGAAATGTCTTTACTCAGAGTGTTGTGAATCTTTGGAATTCTCTACCCCAGTGGGCTGTGGAAACTCAGTCTGGGAACCCATAAAAAGAGATTCATTTTCCTCCTGCTGTTGTCTGACTGTCTCAGGTTTTGTATATTGTTCCCTTCGCCTCTTCTTCCATGTGTTTGAAGTCTTGGACACAATCCAAATTCTCACCTTATTGCATCAACTAAAACCTGCAGGTCCATTCAAACAACTCTATTTCCTGTCTCTGCAAAGACAGCTCACACTTCCACAATGCAGGAATGTCTGAATGGAAACAGCTTTTGACACATTTCCCAACATGTTTGCTAACACTTTTCAGGATAAAGCGAAATTCAACTTAGAGATTGCAAGCCCCAAATTGAATCTTTTAGATGTAAAAAGTGACACAAATGAAATCCCAGATCTCTCTGTCCCTGCACCCATTTTAACATTGTACCATTTAGTTTATATCGCTTCTCCTCAGTCTTCCTTCCAAAATGCATCATTTTACATTTCTCAGCATTGAAGTTAACCTGCTATGTGTCTGACCATTTCACCAGACTGCCTCTATCCTCCTGAAGTCTACTCCTATTCCCTTCACTGTTTATTACATTGCAAATGGCACAATGTTGAAGTTATTCCCTGTAAACCCAAGTCTAAGTCATTCATATATCAATAAGATCAGTGGTCCTAATCAAAACCCCTGGGGAATACCACAATTTACACTGTATACAGTGAGTACAAAAGCCGAGAGGGTGCGCTGAACATTTATAAAGCTCTGGTCAGGTAACAGAGAGGGAGAGACTGGGATTCAGAGGGTAACGGAGAGGGAGAGACTGGGATTCAGAGGGTAACAGAGAGGGAGAGACTGGGACTCAGAGGGTAACAGAGAGGGAGAGACTGGGACTCAGAGGGTAACGGAGAGGGAGAGACTGGGATTCAGAGGGTAACAGAGAGGGAGAGACTGGGATTCAGAGGGTAACAGAGAGGGAGAGACTGGGATTCAGAGGGTAACAGAGAGGGAGAGACTGGGATTCAGAGGGTAACAGAGAGGGAGAGACTGGGACTCAGAGGGTAACGGAGAGGGAGAGACTGGGATTCAGAGGGTAACAGAGAGGGAGAGACTGGGATTCAGAGGGTAACAGAGAGGGAGAGACTGGGATTCAGAGGGTAACAGAGAGGGAGAGACTGGGATTCAGAGGGTAACAGAGGGTAACAGAGAGGGAGAGACTGGGATTCACAGGGGAACAGAGAGGGAGAGTCTGGAATTCAGAGTGCAACAGAGAGGGAGAGACTGGGATTCACAGGGTAACAGAGAGGGTGTGTCCGGGTTTCAGAGGGTAACAGAGAGGGAGAGACTGCAATTCAGGGGGTAACAGAGAGGGAGAGACTGGGATTCAGAGGGTAACGGAGAGGGAGAGAATGGGATTCAGAGGGTAACAGAGAGGGAGAGTCTGGGACTCAGAGGGGAACGGAGAGGGAGAGACTGGGACTCAGAGGGTAACGGAGAGGGACAGTCTGGGATTCAGAGGGTAACGGAGAGGGAGAGACTGGGACTCAGAGGGTAACAGAGAGGGAGAGACTGGGATTCAGAGGGTAACGGAGAGGGAGAGACTGGGACTCAGAGGGTAACAGAGAGGGAGAGACTGGGATTCAGAGGGTAACGGAGAGGGAGAGACTGGGATTCAGAGGGGAACAGAGAGGGAGAGTCTGGGATTCAGAGTGTAACAGAGAGGGAGAGACTGGGATTCACAGGGTAACAGAGAGGGTGTGTCTGGGTTTCAGAGGGTAACAGAGAGGGAGAGACTGCAATTCAGGGGGTAACAGAGAGGGAGAGACTGGGATTCAGAGGGTAACAGAGAGGGAGAGACAGGGATTCAGAGGGTAACAGAGAGGGAGAGACTGGGATTCAGAGGGTAACAGAGGGAAAAATAGATTTGGCGAGTGCAACATAGAAATTTTAAGGCACAGAAAGCGGCCACTTGGCCCATTCTCTCTGTGCCAGCCGAAAAACGATTAACCTATTCTAATCCCACCTTCCAGCATTTGGTCCGAGCACTGCAGCTTACCGCACTTGAGGTGCCTATCCAGACTCCTTCTGAATGAGTTGAGGGTCTCTGCTTCAACTCCCCTTTCAGGCAGTGAGTTCCAGACCATCGCGACCCTCTGGGTGAAAAAGATTTTCCTCAACTCCCCTCTAATTTTTCTACCAATCACTTTAAATCTATGCCCCCTCGTCACTGACCTTTCTGCTATGGTTCTCTGCCCTTCACCTCCACTCCATCCAGGACCCTCAACATTTTGTACATTTCAATCAGATCTCCCCTCAGCCTTCTCTGTTCCAAGGACAACAACCCCTGCCTATCCTCATAGCTACAATTCTCCAGTCCTGGCAACATCCTAGACAAAGTCCCGTGTTCATAACACATGGATAAAGAGGTTAATCATCTGAGCTGTTACTCTGAGACAGAGACAGAGAGGGATGGAGAGAGCGAGAAAGAGAGAGAGAGAGAGGGAGAGAGAGAGGGAGGGAGAGAGGGAGGGATGGTGTGGGGGAGACACAAACTGAGACGTGGACAGAGGAAGCGAGAGGGAGAAAGGGAGAGAGAGAGAGAGGCAGAGAGAGAGATAGAGAGAGACAGAGAGAGGGAGCGATGGTGTGAGGGAGGCACAAATTGAGACATGGACAGAGGTTGAGAAAGAGAGAGAGGGAGAGACAGAGAGAGAGAGCTGGGGGAGAGACAGATAGAGAGTGAGAGAGGCACAGAGAGAGAAGGAGACACAGAGAGGCAGACATAGAGAGGCAGACAGAGAGCTAGAGAGAGACAGAGAGAGAGGGAGAGATAGTGTGAGGGAGGCACAAATTGAGACATGGACAGAGGTAGAGAGAGAGAGGGAGAGATAGCGAGAGAGAGAGGGGGGTAAGACAGATAGCGAGGGACAGAGGCAGTGTGAGAGAGGCAGATTAGAAGGTAGCAAATGTAACCCCACTATTTACAAAAGGAAGGAGAGAGAAAATGGGGAACTAAAGACCTGTTCGTCTAACATCAGTCATAGGGAAAATGTTCGAATCTATAATAAAGGATGTGATAACAGGACACTTAAAGAGAGATTGCAGGGGGTGTGGGGAGGGAGAAATGGGGGGGGAAGAGAGATGGGGGAGAGTGCGTGAGTGAGACGGAGCAAAGGAGAGAGATACTAGGTTAGGTGGGACAATAAGCTGTGAGGAGGACACAAATAGACTACAAAGAGAGATGGTTTGGGATAGACAGCGATAAATGTCCCAGTGTTGTGGTAACATAAAATGGCCACTGAAAATGAACCTAAAATGGCTGACTGATGTGTGTGGATTTCCACAGATGAGAGGACAGAAAGATAGACAAAGAGGGAGACAGAGACCAAGACACAGAGAGTGATAGCAGGATACTTGTCGTAGGACAGAGGAAGAGGAGGAGGCCATTTGGCCCCTCAACCCTGTTCTGTCATTCAATGAGCTCATGGCTGATGTGTGATCTAACTCCATGTACCTATCTTTGTCCCTTAATACCTTTGGTTAACAAAAATCTATCAAACTCAGATTTAAAAATTAACAAGTGTCTCAGCATCAATTGCTGATTGTGGAAGAGAGTTTCAAACTGATACCACACCTGGTGTGTTGAAGTGTTTCTTCATTTCACTCCTGAAAGGTTTTTAGACGAGGTTTATATTTTTAGACTATGCCCCCATGTTCTAGACTCTGCAGCCAGTGGGAATTGTTACTCTCTGTCCACCCCATCAGTTTCCCTTATTATCTTGAAAACAATCATCAAATCACACCTGAGCCTTCAAAATTCCAGGGATACAGAGTAAATCTCCAGCTACACTGTCCCATTAAACATTCCCAAGCCAAGCACAAGGTTGGGTTTGACACAGAGTAAATTTCCCTCTACACTGTCCCAACACACATTCCCAGGGCAGGAACATCATGGGGTGGATACAGAGTGAATCTCACTCTACACTGTCTGATAGAGACAGAGAGAGAGACAGAAAGAGAGAAACAGAGAGACATGGACTGACAGGGTGACTAAAAGAGATGGAAGGATACTTCACAGGGGATACTGGAAGAGGAAGATGCAATTCAACCCCACACTCCTGTTCCGGCATCAAATGAGATCTTGGCTGATCTGTGATGTAACTTACACCATATAACCTGCCTTTGCCCCTTATCTCTTAATACCTTTGGTTAACAAGAATCTATCAATCACAGATTTAAAAATTAACCAATAAACCAGCATGAAATTTGCACAACCAATATCATTGTGTGGGTGTTTCTGTGTGTGTGTGTGTGTGTGTGTCTATGTCTGTTTGGGTGTGATGGCTCCAACATTGGAATAGCTTGCTGGATGTTTAAAATGGAGGCTATTCCTTCTGGATCATCAAAATTATCCACCTGGGCCCCAACTTCATCTACATTTCCCCCTCTCCCGATGTTTTTTTCTCTCCATATCTAACTCTTATATATTTGTGTACACAGCAGTGAAGGATTACATCAAATTAATATATCTTACATTATCCTTTTCATCCACCTCAACAACCTCTCTCTCTCCAAATCTGTCCCTCTCTACAGCACTCCCTCTTTCTGCATATCTAACCCTCTCTCCCTCTGTCTCTCTCCTAATGTCAGAGATAGCAGGAGGGAGAGACAGAGAGAGAATGTTGAAGGAACTGTACTCTGTTCCTAAGCTGTGCTGAACCTGCTCTGGGAGTGTTTGATGGGCTACATTAATCGGCCGTGTACAGTCCTGGATCAGGCTGTGAAGAAGCACAGCTTGTTCAGTGTACAACGGGTCAAAGGGAACGATTCACTCCTGTCTGCTACTGGGAAGAGAGACTGACCTTAACATCAAGGCAGCGTTTGACCGAGTGTGACATCGAGGAGCCCGAGTAAAACTGAAGTCAGTGGGAATCTGCTGGTTGGAGTCATACAGAGCACAAAGGAAGATGGTTGTGGTTGTTGGAAGTCAATCATCTCAGTCCCAGGACATCACTGCAGGAGTTCCTCAGGGTAGTGTCCGAGGCTCAACCATCTTCAGCTGAGATCCCAGGAGAGAATGCTGGAAATACTGAGCAGGTCAAGCAGCATCTGTGGAGAGAGAAACAGAGTGAGTGATTCAGCTCGATGCTTTCCAGATTTCCAACATCCACAGTATTTTGCCTCAGATAATGAAGCAATCCAGAGCCACATGCACCAAGACCCGGACAACATTCAGGCTTGGGCCGACCAGTGACAAGTAACATTCACGTCACACAAGTGCCAGGCAATGACCATCTGCAACAAGAGAGAATCCAACCACCTCCCCTTGGCATTCAAAGCATTATCCCATCACTGAATCCCCCAGCATCAACATCCTGGGGAAACATTGACATCAAACTTAACAGAACGAAACAAATCAATAGTTTCTTCACCCAGTGGCTGGTGGGTGTCTGGAACTCACTGCCTGAAAGGATTAGTATAAAATGGGTGGTTGATGGCCGGCACAGACTGTGCGGGCCGAAGGGCCTGCATAAGTGCTGTATCTCTCTCTGACTCTAAAGGATGGTAGAGGCAGAAACCCTCATCACATTTAAAACAATCTCTTGGATATTCACTTCTCTATATTTAAAATGGGTAAGGAATAACTCTCCTCGTCTGCACTGCCCCATCAAACACTCTCAGAGAAGGTACAGCACGGGTTAGATACAGAGTAAAGCTCCGTTTCAACTGTCCCTCGAGTGTCGGATTAACCCGGGTCACTCACTGTCCCCGGCTCAGCCTCAAGACTCACCTGCCTCAGTCACTGAGACGCTCCTGTATCACTTGCCTTAATGTAAGCGGATGCCGGGTTTGGGAGCAGGACAGGCACACGGGATTAGGACGACTGCTCATGTGGAGGATAAGCATCAGTAATCCCTCAGAGAATCAGAACAGACCAGCGAGACTCAGAAAAGGAAACTTGTGTTGAATTTGTGAGTCTTGCATTGTGGAATGCTTTAGTATTTGGTGAGAATGTTGAGCCAGTGACATTTTGCCCCAGTGGGATGAATAGACACTATATGACTTTATTACAACAGTAAGGTACCGTGTGTACTGTAAATATGGACTGAAATAACAATGTAACTGATCAATTTTCAGCTGAAAATTGTATGCTACGGCATTTCAAGTGCTCATCCAAATACTTCTTAAATGTTGTGAGGGTTCCTGCCTCTACCACCCCTTCAGGCAGAGCGCTCCAGATTCCAACCACCCTCTGGGTAAAAAATCTTTTCCTCAAATCCCCTCTAAAACTCCTGCCCCTTACCTTCAATCTATGCCCCTGGTTATTGACCCCTCCGATAACGGAAAAAGTTTCTTCCTATCTAACCTATCAATGCCCCTCATAATTTTGTGCACCTCAATCAGGTCCCTCCTCAGCCTTCTCTGCTCTAAGGAAAACAACTCCAGCCTTTTCAGTCTCTCTTCATAGCTGAAATGCTCCAGCCCAGGCAACATCCTGGTCAATCTCCTCTGCATCCTCTCCAGTGCAATCACATCCTTCCTATAGTGTGGTGCCCAGAACTGTATACAGTACTCCAGCTGTGGCCTAACCAGTGTTTTATACAGCTCCATCATAACCTCCCTGTTCTTATATTCTATGCCTCAACTAATAAAGGCAAGTATCCCATATACCTTCCTAACCACCTTGTCTACCTGCACTGCAGCCTTCAGTGATCTATGGACAAGTACACCAAGATCCCTCTGACACTCGGTACTTCCTATGGTCCTACCATTCATTGGATATTCCCTAGCCTTGTTACTCCTTCCAAAATTCTATGTAACCTAACCTATGTATAATCTTTAATCTTGCAGTGCATGTGTAATGTTTAATTTCTGAAAGCCAGACAGAGTAAAGCTTAACGGACTCCAAAAAACTCCAGACTTTTGGCATTTATTACCTTATCGGGTCAAATCTGTCGTTAAGTTGGACTAGACTTGTGAATAATTCTTTTTAAGTTGTTTTTCCAACAGTACTAGTGTAAATCGATTTGCAGCATCCCATCATATAATATACACTCCTGTCTATATTGTCTGAATACAGACATAAAATAGCCACAAATTTTGCTATTTATTCCGGGGCAGACAGGTGAAGTGTTTATTTTGTCTGTGATTTAACTCAACCCCCAATGATAACCAACATGGTGGGAGAGAGTGATAGACAGAGAGAGAGGAACAGAGGTAGAGTAACAGAGAGATAGGGAGAGATAGAAATGGAGAGAGAACAGAGAGATAGTGAGGGATAGAGACAGAAGCAGAGAGATAGAAAGTGCCAGGAGACCCTGAGACACTTTAGAAGCAGTGGGACGGGGAGACAGGCTGTGTGGGGACCCTGGGGGAACATTACAGATAGACAGGGTAGATGTAGGTAAGATGTTTCTCCTGGTTGAGGAGTCTAGAACCAGGGGACACAATTTCAAAATAAGGGGGAAGCCACTTGGGACAGAGATGAGGAGAAATGTCATTACTCAGAGGGTTGTGAATCTTAGGAATTCTCTATCCCAGAGGGCTGTGGAAGCTCAGTCATTGAGTATGTTTAAAGCAGAGATTGACAGATTGCTGAATACCAATGACATAAAGGGATATGAGGATAGTCTGGGAAAAACACATTGAAGTGGATGATCAGCCATGATAGTATTGAATGGCGGAGCAGGCTCGATGGGCTGAATGGCCTACTCCTGTTCCTATATTCCAAAGCTGCCGAAATAGTTTCTCTCAAACTACCCCATCAGTTCTCCTTAATATCTCAACAACTTTGATCAAATCACCTTGATCCTCCTAAATTCCAGGGAATTATTCCCAGTTTGTGTAATATCACCTCGTAATTTAACCCTTGGAGTCCAGTTATCATTCTGGTAAATCTACACTGCACTCAAATGGACATGGACCCCTCAAGTCTCTTTGAACCTCCAGTGTTTCTATCTTTTCACCATTTATAAAGTACTCTGTTCTAGTCTTTTTTACTGACATTGAAATCTATCTACCACAGTTTTGCCCATTTATTTAAGATATTAATATCTCTTTGTAATTTGATGCTTCCAGCTACACTGCTTACAATGCTGCCTATTTTTGTGTCATTGGTAAACTTGGGTATGTTGCATTCTACCACGTCATCTTAAATCATTAATAAATACAGCAAAACTGAGACACACACGGGCTTTGCACGAGTAGACAGGAGTGAATCATTCCATCCGAGAGGTTTTTTATTTCCAGATTTATCATTATTTTTAGAAAAAACAAAATTCAAATTCACAACAGCCCAGCGTGGGATTTGAACTCCTACTTTTTCAATCATCAGCTCAGGCCTTCAAATTAAAACCCATAAAAAGAGATTCATTTTCCTACTGCTGTTTTCTGACTGACTGAGGTTTTGTACATATGGAAAGACAGAGAGAGAGAGACAGAGATAGATGGAGAGAGAGGGAGAGACAGAGAGGTAAAGACAGATGGAGAGACAGAGAGAGAGAGAGGCAGCGATGGAAGGAGAGAGAGGGAGAGACAGAGAGATGGAGAGAGCGGGAGAGACAGAGAGGGAAAGACAGATGGAGGGACAGAGAGAGAGACAGAGAGAGAAGTAGAGAGAGAGAGTGTCAGGGAGGGAGAGACAGATGGAGGGACAGAGAGAGAGAGACAGGGAGATAAATGGAGTGACAGGGAGGGAAGGACAGATGGAGGGATAGAGAGATAGAGACAGAGATAGAAGGAGAGAGATGGAGTGATGGGTGGGGTGTGGGAAGACAGATGGAGGGACAGGGAGAGAGGCAGAGATAGAACGAGTGAGAGGGAGTGATAGGGAGGGAAATACAGATGGAAAGACAGAGAGAAAGACAGAGATAGGAGAGAGAGGGAGTGACAGGGAGGGAAAGACGGATGGAGGGACAGAGTGAGAGAGAAGTAGAGAGAGGGAGTGATAGAGAAGGAGAGAGGGGTTGACAGAGGGAAAACAGATGGAGAGTCAGAGAGAGATACAGAGATAGAAGGAGAGAGAGGGAGTGTCAGGGAGGCAAAGACAGACAGAGGGACAGACTGAGAGACAGAGAGAGATGGAGTGACAGGAAGGGAAGGACTGATGGAGAGACAGAGAGAGGCAGAGATGGAAGGAGAGAGAGGGAGTGATAGAAAGGGAAATACAGATGGAGAGAGAGAGAGAGAGAAACAGAGATAGAAGGAGAGAGATGGAGAGACAGAGAGGGAAAGACAGATGGAGGGACAGAGAGAGAGACAGAGATAGGAGGAGAGAGATGGAGTGACAGGGAGGGAAGGACAGATGGAGGGATAGAGAGTGAGAGGAGATCGATGGACAGACATAGAGAGGAAAGACAGATGGAGAGACAGAGATAGAGAGGCAGAGATGGACGGAGAGAGAGGGAGTGACAGGGAGAGAAAGACAGATGGAAAGACAGAGAGAGAGAAAGGGAGAGAAAGGGAGAGAAGGAGAGAGATGGAGTGACAGAGAGGGAAGGATAGATGGAGGGATAGAGAGCGAGAGACATAGATAGAAGGAGAGAGAGGGAGTGACAGGTGGTGGGGGGGGGAGGGATACAGATGGAGGGACCGAGAGAGAGGGAAGGAGAGAGAGGGATAGACAGAGAGAAGGAGAGAGGGATTGGCAGAGAGGGAAAGACAGTTGGAGGAACAGAGAGCGAGACAGAGATAGAAGGAGAGAGAGGGCGAGACAGAAAGGGAAAGACAGATGGAGAGACAGAGAGAGAGAGAGACACAGATAGAAGGAGAGAGAGGGAGAGACAGAGAGGAAAAGGCAGATGGAGGGGCAGAGAGAGAGAGATTAAGAGAGAGCTACAGAGAGAGAGATAGAAGGAGAAAGCCATAGAGACAGAGAGGGAAAGACAGAAGGAGGGACAGAGAGAGAGACAGAGAGAGTGGCAGAGACAGAGATAGATGGAGAGAGAGTGAGTGTCAGGAGGAGGGGGAGAGGGAGATAGAGGGGGGAGAGACAGATAGATGGAGAGAGACAGATAGAGGGAGAGAGACAGACAGATAGAGGGAGAGACAGACAGATAGAGGGAGAGACAGACAGATAGAGGGGGAGAGTGAGATAGAGGGGCAGAGGGAGAGAGAGGGGCAGAGGGAGAGAGAGGGGCAGAGGGAGAGAGAGGGGCAGAGGGAGATATAGGGGGGCAGAGGGAGATATAGGGGGGAAGAGGGAGATATAGGGGGGCAGAGGGAGAGAGAGCGGGAGAGGGAGAAAGTGAGATAGAGGGCGAGAGACAGATCGAGGGGGAGTGGGAGATAGATGGGGGAGAGGGAGATAGGGGGGAAGAGGGAGAGAGTGCAGGAGAGGGAGAGATAGGGGGAGAGGGAGAGAGGGAGATAGAGGGGGAGAGACAGATAGAGGGAGAGAGTGAGATAGAGGGCGAGAGTGAGATAGAGGGGGAGAGTGAGATAGAGGGGGAGAGGGAGATATTGGGGTTGTGTGAGATAGTTGGGGGAGAGACAGATAGAGGGGACGAGTGAGATAGAGGGGGTGTGTGAGATAGAGGCTGTGTGTGAGATAGAGGCTGTGTGTGAGATAGAGGGGGGAGAGGGAGATAGAGGGGGAGAGGGAGATAGAGGGGGAGAGGGAGATAGAGGGGGTAGGGAGATAGATGGGGAGAGGGAGATAGAGGGGGAGAGGGAGATAGAGGGGGAGAGGGAGATAGAGGGGGGAGAGACAGATAGAGGGGGGAGAGACAGATAGAGGGTGTGTGTGAGATAGAGGGGTTGTGTGAGATAGAGGGGGGAGAGGGAGATAGAGGGGGGAGAGGGAGATAGAGGGGGGAGAGGGAGATAGAGGGGGAGAGGGAGATAGAGGGGGAGAGGGAGATAGAGGGGGGAGAGACAGATAGAGGGAGAGAGTGAGATAGAGGGGGAGAGTGAGATAGAGGGGGAGAGGGAGATAGAGGGGGGAGAGACAGATAGAGGGAGAGAGTGAGATCGAGGGGATGAGTGAGATCGAGGGGATGTGTGAGATCGAGGGGATGTGTGAGATCGAGGGGATGTGTGAGATAGAGTGGGAGAGGGAGATAGAGGGGCAGAGGGAGATAGAGGGGGAGAGGGAAATTGAGGGGGGAGAGGGAGAGGGAGGGTGGAGACGGAGATAGAGGGTGGAGACGGAGATAGAGGGGGGAGACGGAGATAGAGGGGGGAGACGGAGATAGAGGGGGGAGAGGGAGATAGAGGGGGGAGAGGGAGATAGAGGGGGAGAGGGAGATAGAGGGTGGAGACGGAGATAGAGGGTGGAGACGGAGATAGAGGGTGGAGACGGAGATAGAGGGGGGAGAGGGAGATAGAGGGTGGAGACGGAGATAGAGGGTGGAGACGGAGATAGAGGGTGGAGACGGAGATAGAGGGGGGAGAGGGAGATAGAGGGGGGAGAGGGAGATAGAGGGGGGAGAGGGAGATAGGGGGGGAGAGGGAGATAGAGGGTGGAGACGGAGATAGAGGGTGGAGATGGAGATAGAGGGGGAGAGGGAGATAGAGGGGGAGAGGGAGATAGAGTGGGGTGAGGGAGAGAGAGCGGGAGCCGGAGATAGAGGGGGATTGGGAGATAGAGGGTGGAGACGGAGATAGAGGGTGGAGACGGAGATAGAGGGGGAGAGATGGATGGGGTAGAGGGTGGTGAACCTGTGGAATTCTCTACTGCAGAAGGCAGTGGAGGCCAAGTCATTAAATATATTCATGGAGGAGAGAGATATATTTCTTAATGTCAAAGGGATCAAGGGGTATGGGGAGAAAGTGGGAACAGGGTACTGAATTAGACCATCGGTCATGATCTTTATTGAATGACGGAGCAGGCCCAAAGGGCCGAATGGCCTACTCCTGCTCCTATTTTCTATGTTTCTATGAGAGAGGTGGATTGAGAGAGGGAGAGAGAAGGAGAAACAGAGAGAGAAGGAGAGATAGAGATGTAGCGAGGTGACCCTGATATTCTCTCTCTCACACACACACATCCAGACACACACAGACACATCCATGAAGGGACAGACACACACACAGAGACACATCCAGACACACACAGACACATACATAAAGGGACACACACACACACACACACACACACACACACACACACACACACAGACACACACAGACAGACAGACACACAGACAGATTTTACAATCCACACTGATGTCAGTAAAAATGACCAACAGAACCTCAGTAACAATCCCCAGTGTCTGCCCAGTCCTGAGAGAGACAGAGAGAGAGAGATAGGGCAGTGACAGAGAAAGACAGTGAAAGAGGGAGGACAAAACAGCTTGTAGGAGAAACTTTACATTTATTTGTGTTCCACAGATTTTATTAAAAGTTGAAAGGGACTGGACACTGGAAAAGCTGTCAACACACAACAACAACACTGAGAGACTTTAGATGTGAGGGAAGGGGAGACACACTTTAAAATCCACACTGATGTCAGTAAAAATCCCCAAACACAACCTCAGTAACAATCCCCATTATCTGCCCAGTCCTGTATTGTGAGTTTCTTCTTTGGCCTCCTTATCTCGAGATGGGTAAGTGCCTGGAGGTGGTCAGTGGTTTGTGAAGCAGCGCCTGGAGTGGCTATAAAGGCCAATTCTAGAGTGACAAGCTCTTCCACAGGTGCTGCAGAGAAATGTGATTGTCGGGGCTGTTACACAGTTGGCTCTTCCCTTGCGCCTCTGTCTTTTTTGTGGGTTTAGTGTGAGGGTTTGAAGGGGGAGGGTTGGATCAATGTTTGATATTTTGAAACAGGGAAAGAATGAAAGGTTTAAAATGAACTAAGAGATGGAAGGAGAGAGATGGAGAAACAGACAGGGAAAGACAGATGGAGGGACAGAGAGAGAGAGAGAGAGAGAGAGAGACAGAGAGACAGAGAGAGAGGCAGAGATAGAAGGGGAGAGAGGGAGTGACAGGGAGGGAAAGACAGATGGAGAGACAGAGAGAGAGAGACAGAGACAGAGATAGAAGGAGAGAGAGGGAGAAACAGACAGGGAAAGACAGATGGAGGGACAGAGAGAGAGAGAGACAGAGAGAGAGACAGAGAGAGAAGGAGGGAGAGTGAGAGACAGAGATGGAAAGACAGATGGAGGGACAGAGAGAGAGAGACAGAGATAGAGGAGAGAGAGGGAGAGACAGAAAGGGAAAGACAGATGGAGGGACAGAGAGAGAGAAGGAGAGATTTGGAGTGACAGGGAGGGAAGGACAGATGGAGGGATAGAGAGAAATGGACAGAGATAGAAGGAGAGAGAGGGACTGACAGGGGGGAAAGACAGATGGAGAGACAGAGAGAGAGAGAGACAGAGACAGAGAGAGAAGCTTAGATAGGGAGTGACAGGGAGGGAAAGACGGATGGAAAGTCAGAGAGAGAGAGAGACAGAGATAGGAGAGAGATGGAGAGACTGAGAAGGAAAGACAGATGGAGGGACATAGAAAGAGACAGAGATAGAAGGAGAGAGTGGGAGAGACAGGGAAGGAAGGAAAGACAGAGGGACAGAGAGAGAGAGAGAGAGAGACAGACAGAGAAAGAAGGAGAGAGAGGGAGAGACAGAGAGGGAAAGACAGATGGAGGGACAGAGTGAGAGACACGGAGGAGAGAGATGGAGTGACAGTGAGGGAAGAACAGATGGAGGGATAGAAAGAGAGAGACAAATAGAAGGAGAGAGGGAGTGACATAAAGGGAAAGACAGATGGAGGAACAAAGAGAGAAACAGAGAGAGAGGCAGAGAGAGAAAGAGAAGGAGAGAGAGGGAGAGACAGAGAAGGAGAGAGAGGGAGAGACAGAGAAGGAGAGACAGATGGAGAGACAGAGACAGAGATAGAAGGACAGAGAAGGGAGTGACAGAGAGGGAAAGACAGATGGAGGGACAGAGTGAGAGACAGAGAGGAGAGAGATGGAGTGACAATGAGGGAAGGACAGATGGAGAGACAGAGAGAGAGAGGCAGAGATGGAAGGAGAGAGATGGAGTGACAGGGAGGGAAGAACAGATGGAGGGATAGAAAGAGAGAGACAAATAGAAGGAGAGAGGGAGTGACAGAAAGGGAAAGACAGATGGAGGGACAGAGAGAGAGACAGAGAGAGAGGCAGAGACAGAGAGAGAAGGAGAGATTGGGAGCGACAGAGAGGGAAAGGCAGTTGGAGAGACAGAGAGAGCGAATGGCAGAGATGGAAGGAGAGAGAGGGAGAGACAGGGATGGAAATACAGATGGAAAGACAGAGAGACAGACTGAGAGAGAAGCAGAGAGAGGGAGTGTCAGGGAGGGAAAGACAAATGGAGGGACAGACAGAGGGAGGGAAAGACAGATGGAGTGACTGAGATAGAGAGAGGCAGAGATGGACGGAGAGAGAGGGAGTGGCAGGGAGAGAAAGACAGATGGAAAGACAGAGAGAGAGAGAAAGGGAGAGAAGGAGAGAGATGGAGTGACAGAGAGGGAAGGATAGATGGAGGGATAGAGAGCGAGAGACATAGATAGAAGGAGAGAGAGGGAGTGACGTGGTGGGGTTGGGGGGGTATACAGATGGAGGGACCGAGAGAGAGAGAAGGAGAGAGAGGCAGAGACAGAGAGAAGGAGAGAGGGATTGGCAGAGAGGGAAAGACATTTGGAGGAACAGAGAGCGAGACAGCGATAGAAGGAGAGAGAGGGAGTAACCGAGAGGGAAAGACAGATGGAGGGACAGAGAGAGAAGGAGAGAGAGGGAGAGACAGAGAGAGAGGCAGAGACAGAGAGAGAAGGAGAGAGAGGGAGAGACAGAAAGGGAAAGACAGATGGAGAGACAGAGAGGAAAAGGCAGATGGAGGGGCAGAGAGAGAGAGAGATTAAGACAGAGAGATAGAAGGAGAAAGACATAGAGACAGAGAACGAAAGACAGAAGGAGGGACAGAGAGAGAGACAGAGAGAGTGGCAGAGAAAGAGATAGAAGGAGAGAGAGGGTGTGTCAGGAGGAAGGGGAGAGGGAGGTAGAGGGGGGAGAGACAGATAGAGGGAGAGAGACAGATAGAGGGAGAGAGACAGACAGAGAGGGAGACAGACAGAGAGGCAGAGACAGAGAGAGAAGGAGAGAGAGGGAGAGACAGAGAGAGAAGGAGAGAGAGGGAAAGACAGAAAGGGAAAGACAGATGGAGAGACAGAGAGAGAGAGACACACAGATAGAAGGAGAGAGAGGGAGAGACAGAGAGGAAAAGGCAGATGGAGGGGCAGAGAGAGAGATTAAGACAGAGAGATAGAAGGAGAAAGACATAGAGACAGAGAACGAAAGACAGAAGGAGGGACAGAGAGAGAGACAGAGAGAGTGGCAGAGACAGAGATAGAAGGAGAGAGAGGGTGTGTCAGGAGGAAGGGGAGAGGGAGGTAGAGGGGGGAGAGACAGATAGAGGGAGACAGACAGATAGAGGGGGAGAGTGAGATAGAGGGTGAGAGGGAGATAGAGGGGGAGAGGGAGAAAGAGGGGGAGAGGGAGAGAGGGGGGAGAGACTGATAGAGGGAGAGAGTGAGATCGAGGGGGAGAGACAGATAGAGGGGGAGAGTGAGATAGAGGGGGAGAGTGAGATAGAGGGGGAGAGTGAGAAAGAAGGGGAGAGTGAGAAAGAGGGGGAGAGTGAGATAGAGGAGGTGTGTGAGATAGAGGGGGTGTGTGAGTTAGAGGGGGTGTGTGAGATAGTGGGGGTGTGTGAGATAGAGGGGAAGAGTGAGATAGAGAGGGTGTGTGAGAGAGAGGGGGAGAGAGAGATAGAGGGGGAGAGAGAGATAGAGGGGGAGAGAGATAGAGGGGGAGAGAGATAGAGGGGGAGAGAGATAGAGGGGGAGAGAGAGATAGAGGGGGAGAGAGAGATAGAGGGGGAAAGAGAGATAGAGGGGGAGAGAGATAGAGGGGGAGAGAGATAGAGGGGGAGAGAGATAGAGGGGGAGAGAGATAGAGGGAGAGAGTGAGATCGAGGGGATGTGTGAGATAGAGTGGGAGAGGGAGATAGAGTGGGAGAGGGAGATAGAGGGGGAGAGGGAGATAGAGGGGGGAGAGGGAGATAGAGAGGGTGTGTGAGATAGAAGGTGTGTGTGAGATAGAGGGGGTGTGTGAGAGAGAGGGGGAGAGAGAGATAGAGGGGGAGAGAGAGATACAGGGGGAGAGAGAGATAGAGGGGGAGAGAGATAGAGGGGGAGAGAGATAGAGGGGGACAGAGATAGAGGGGGAGAGAGATAGAGGGAGAGAGTGAGATCGAGGGGATGTGTGAGATAGAGTGGGAGAGGGAGATAGAGTGGGAGAGGGAGATAGAGGGGCAGAGGGAGATAGAGGGGCAGAGGGAGATAGAGGGGCAGAGGGAGATAGAGGGGGAGAGGGAGATAGAGGGGGGAGAGGGAGATAGAGTGTGGGTGAGGGAGAGACAGCGGGAGAGGGAGATAGACTGTGGAGACGGAGATAGAGGGGGGAGAGGGAGATAGAGGGGGGAGAGGGAGATAGAGGGGGGAGAGGGAGATAGAGGGGGGAGAGGGAGATAGGGTGGGAGAGGGAGATAGAGGGGGGAGAGGGAGATAGAGGGGGGAGAGGGAGATAGAGGGGGGAGAGGGAGATAGAGGGGGGAGAGGGAGATAGAGGGGGAGAGGGAGATAGAGGGGTAGAGGGAGATAGAGTGGGGTGAGGGAGATAGAGTGGGGTGAGGGAGATAGAGGGGGAGAGGGAGATAGAGTAGGGTGAGGGAGATAGAGTAGGGTGAGGGAGAGAGAGCGGGAGCCGGAGATAGAGGGGGATTGGGAGATAGAGGGTGGAGACGGAGATAGAGGGTGGAGACGGAGATAGAGGGGGAGAGATGGATGGGGTAGAGGGTGGTGAACCTGTGGAATTCTCTACTGCAGAAGGCAGTGGAGGCCAAGTCATTAAATATATTCATGGAGGAGAGAGATATATTTCTTAATGTCAAAGGGATCAAGGGGTATGGGGAGAAAGTGGGAACAGGGTACTGAATTAGACCATCGATCATGATCTTTATTGAATGACGGAGCAGGCCCAAAGGGCCGAATGGCCTGCTCCTGCTCCTATTTTCTATGTTTCTATGAGAGAGGCGGATTGAGAGAGGGAGAGAGAAGGAGAAACAGAGAGAGAAGGAGAGATAGAGATGGAGCGAGGTGACCCTGATATTCTCTCTCTCTCACACACACATCCAGACACACACAGACACATACATAAAGAGACACACACACACACACACACACAGACACACACACACAGACAGACAGACAGACACACACAGACAGACAGACAGACAGACACACAGACAGATTTTACAATCCACACTGATGTCAGTAAAAATGACCAACAGAACCTCAGTAACAATCCCCAGTGTCTGCCCAGTCCTGAGAGAGACAGAGAGAGAGAGATAGGGCAGTGACAGAGAAAGACAGTGAAAGAGGGAGGACAAAACAGCTTGTAGGAGAAACTTTACATTTATTTGTGTTCCACAGATTTTATTAAAAGTTGAAAGGGACTGGACACTGGAAAAGCTGTCAACACACAACAACAACACTGAGAGACTTTAGATGTGAGGGAAGGGGAGACACACTTTAAAATCCACACTGATGTCAGTAAAAATCCCCAAACACAACCTCAGTAACAATCCCCATTATCTGCCCAGTCCTGTATTGTGAGTTTCTTCTTTGGCCTCCTTATCTCGAGAGACAATGGGTAAGTGCCTGGAGGTGGTCAGTGGTTAGTGGGGCAGCGCCTGGAGTGGCTATAAAGGCCAATTCTAGAGTGACAAGCTCTTCCACAGGTGCTGCAGAGAAATGTGATTGTCGGGGCTGTTACACAGTTGGCTCTTCCCTTGCGCCTCTGTCTTTTTTGTGGGTTTAGTGTGAGGGTTTGAGGGGGGAGGGTTGGATCAGTGTTTGATATTTTGAAACTGCAGGCAAAGAATGAAAGGTTTAAAATGAACTAAGAGATGTCTGAAAGCATTGCTGTGCTGGGATTAACATCTCAATGGACTGTAAAAGTCAGGAAGGTCCTGTCCTGGGATTAACATCTCAATGGACTGTAAAAGTCAGGAAGGTCCTGTCCTGGGATTAACATATCAATGGACAGGCCCCCTCCCCCGCCCCCGAGGCAGGAGATTGAGAGACAGCCCAACATGTCAGAGGCTCAATGGGTGGAGTTTGCAAACAGCTCACTCAGGATATAAACTGGGTTTGAAGATCTGAGTTCCAATCACAAAACCCACCTCTCACTCTCTCTCTAGAGAGAGTAGACACATTCCCCAGTCTGATTCAGTGTGTGTGTCTGTGTATCTGTGTGTGTGCTCTCTCTGTCTCAATCTGCTTTATAACTGTGATTTGATTGTATTTGAATATTGCTGATTGTCTGTGTAACTGAGAGAGGAAACCCTGGGCTCTTGCTGTGCTATTTTGTTTAAAAATGTCTTCGCTTTGTATTTTAATCCAATTTTTTTCTCCTTCTTTCCCCTGAGGAATTTTCATTCTGAAAACTGCACGGTGAAGATGAAAAGAGGGAAAGTTTGGGACGAGGAATCCTTGGACAGGAGCTTCCTCCAGAGGGGACGGACTGAGGCCTTGTCCACAGGCTGCACCCAAAGGGCCCACGTGAGTTGTGTCTGTTTATGACCCTGAGGTTTAATATCCTCTCTGGGACCCACCTCGCAAGACTAAATGAAACATCGGAAAGGTGTAGCTGTATAAAGGCTTGTTATAATTCCCGAGTAATGCTGGTGTTTTGGGCAGTGCCGTGAATTTGAGGGTGAAATGAAATGTGCAGCAGTCATTTGAATTGACAGTGAGGTTCTGAGAATGGATTTCTCTGTCTGTCTGAATGAGAGAAATAGGAGGGAGAGAGACGCAGGAGAGTGAGGGAAACATGGAGGGAATCAGAGGGGGAGAGGAGGGGTTAGCCGGCTGTTATCACACTGCTGCTTGTGGGATCTTGCTGTGCACCAATGGCATGCAACATTTCCAACATTGCAACAGTGACGACCACTTTAAAAAATTAACTCTGAGCTTCAAAAGGCTAGGAATTAAGTCACAAATGTGATAGTTTCTATCGGCTTGTATTAATTCTAGAATAATCTGTGTGCTTTGGACAATGTTCTGAAGCTTTGCTGTTAAATAAAATGGACGGAGCCCATTTCAATTCATTTTACTGAAGTTCTGAGTTGAGATTTCTCTCTCTGTCTCTCTCCAGCTTTCTTTCCCTCTGTCTCTCTATTTAAACCTTTAATAGTTAAAAACATATCACACACTGCAATCTGATTTGTTGTTGTTTTAAATGGTGAGACAGAAATATTTCATAGCTTATTTCAACTAAGATTAGATACAAAATTGAGGGGGAAAAGCCCGATATGGACAGAGAGAGAGAGAGCAAGAGAGAGGGTCACAGGGGTGACTGAGATAGGAAGAGAGAGAGAGATACAGAGACACGGAGAGAGATAAAGAGACAGACACACAGACACACACTGGTGGAGGGAACTGTCTGAACCATTTTAGCCTCTGCTTTATTAACTGATTTGTTTGTATTTGGGTGTTGCTGAGAGAGTGTCTGTGTAACCGAGGGCAATTGCTGGGCTCTTGCTGTGCTATTTTGTTTAACAATGCCTTTTAATCAATTTTCTCTCTCTCCCTCCTGCCTTAGGAATTTTCATTCTGAAAACTGCACGGTGAAGATGAAAAGGGGGAAAGTCTGGGACGAGGAATCCTTGGACAGGAGCTTCCTCCAGAGGGGATGGACTGAGGCCTTGTCCACAGGCTGCACCCAAAGGGCCCACGTGAGTTGTGTCTGTTTATTAGCCTGAGGTTTAATTTCCTCCCTGGGGCCCTGGGTTAAACGTTTCATGTTGGATTGGGGCTCCTGGTGTTTTATACAGATTGAAAGCCTGGGGTTAAAGGAGCAGCCCCAGGAGGGAGTCCCATTTGCCCCTTGCTCCTTCCAGCCCTGTCTGTGAGGTTTGCTGGTGTTTTGGGCAATGCGAGGAAGCTAACAGTGAAATAAGATGCACGGTGCCCATTATAATTCATTTTACTGTAGGTCTGAGCTTTCTCTCTGTCTCCACATTCTTTCCCTGTGTCTCTATCTCCCCCCATGCTTTCTCTTCTCTGTCTCGGTTTCACACTCACCTTCTCCAATTAAACCTTTAATAAATAAAAAAACACGCCACACACAGCAATGTGATTTGTCGTTATTTGAAATGGTGAGACAAAATCAGCAGCTTGTTCCCAGTTTAAAGAGGGAGTTTCACCCTTTCTGGGGACTAAAATCTAGCAATCATCACATTGCAGCTTGTGGGATCTTGCTGTGCATCTCTGCATTTTTCTGCACAGCAATGAGGACACTTTAAAATTCAGCTTCCTGAGGGTCAGATTGTGGATCTCTCTGTGTTTACTCTCCAACTTCCTCTGCTTTTCTCTCCCCCGCACTTTCTCTATTTTAACCATTAATCAATAGGTGCCACAATGTGTGCACAGCAAGATCCCACAGGCAGCAATATGATAATATGCAGATTATGTGTTTTCAGTGATGTAAGTTTCGGGGTCGCAGAGGGAGGGACTTTCCTGCAGCGGCTAAGTGGTTAGTACCGCAGCCTCACAGCTCCAGCAACCCAGGTTGGGTTCTGGGTACTGCCTGTGCAGAGTTTGCAAGTTCTCCGTGTGGGTTTCCTCCGGGTGCTCTGGTTTCCTGCCACATGCCAAAGACTTGCGGGTTGATAGGTAAATTGGCCATTATAAAAATTGCCCCTCGTGTCGGTAGGTGGTCGGAGAATTGAGGGAAGGTGGGGACGTGAGAGGGGGGAAAATGGCATGAATGTAGGATTAGCATAAATGGGTGGCTGATGGTCAGCGTTGGGCCGAAGGGCCTGTTTTACTGCTGTATCTCTCTATGAATCGAATGTGATGTGTGGTTATTTTAAACGGTGACTGAAACGTCCGCTGAAATGTTTCTATCTGGATTAAATCCCAGATCGAGAGAGGAAGAAACAGATGTGGATGGGGTGCAGGGGGGAGGGAGCAGGAGAAAGACAGGGCGAGGGGTGTTTGAGATTTTCAAACTGCAGGAATGTCCCTCCCTCTGGGATCTCGATACTTACGTCACTAAAAACAGATTATCTGCATATTAGCATATTGTTGCCTTTGGGATCTTGCTGTGCACAGATTGCCTGCAGGTTTCCTGCATTGAAACATTGAGGACCACTTTAAAAATTAGTTCATTGATTCTCAACTGCTCCTGAGGGCCAATAATTACAAGAGCTGAACGTGAAGCTGTCTAAAGGCTTGTGAAAAGTTTAAAGATGGAGTTCAGCATTTTCAGAGGACTGTGATAGGATATCTGGCTATGATCACATTGTGGGATCCTGCTGTGCATACATTCCCTGCATCAATTCTTACATTACAACACTGAGGCAGAAACAGATGGAGAGAAAAAGAGGGAGAGAGAGAGAGACAGGCGGAGTGTGGATGAGGGAGGGAAGGCAGAGAAAGATGGAGAAAGACAGAGAGAGAAATCCACACTCAAAATCTTGGTAAACTGAATTTTGAAGTGTCACCATTGCTGGGATCTTGCTGTGCACAGCTTGCCTGCAGAATTCCTTGCATTGTCACAGTGAGTGCATTTTAGAAGTGAATTCATTGTGTGTAAAGCTCTCCTGAAGGCCTTGAAATTAGGTCCGGAGCTTGAAGCCGGTATAATTCCCAAATAATGCTGGTGTTTTGGGCAGTGACGTGAATTTCTCTCTCTCTCTCCATCTGTCTCTCTGAATGAGAGTAACAGGAGGGAGAGAGACGCAGGAGAGTGACGGAATCAGAGGGGGAGAGAGGGGTAGCTGGCTGTAAGCACACTGCTGCTTGTGGGATCTTGCTGTGCATCAATGGCCGACAGCATTTCCAACTTTGCAACAGTGACGAGCACTTTAAAAATTGATTCATTGAGTGTCAAATACTTCTGTGAATCAGCAATGAAATGGGTGAAATGTGAAGGTTTGTAAAGGCTTGTTCTCATTCCCGAATATTGCTGGTGTTTGAGGCTGTGGGCTGAATTTGACAGTGAAATGAAACACCGGGGGACCATTTGAATTCAGATTTTCAGGGATGGGAATGTGGATTTCTCTCTCTATCCTTCTACAGGAGAGGGGATGGGGGTCTCCAGTGCTTGTGTGCTTTTACAATGAGGCAGAAACAGATGCAGAGAGACACACAGAGAAATAGAGAGAGAGAGAGAGAGAGAGAGAGAGAGAGCAGGAAATGACAGGGTAAACACATCTACACTCCCCAGTCTCTGGCTCTGTGTCAGGGGATGTGTTTGTAAGTCACTGAGAGATTGTTTTATGTTAGTGAGTTTGAGAGAGAGTCCTGGGCTCTCGCTGTGTTTTATTTCTGTGCAAAAATGCTTTGCTTTGTTTGAATCAATTTTATTTCTCTTATTCCCAAGGAGAATCTTTTCGGAAGCTGCAGCTGTGATGATGCAGAGGGAGAATCTTTTAGCCACGTGGAATTCTCCGACAAGAGCTTTAACCGGAGAGGGAAAGTAATAATAAAAATATATTTGTCATTGTCAAATTAATTTCTAGATCCAGAAAAGAAGACTGTGTGATTTCGGGGCTGATAGAAAAACAAAGTGCTGGAAAAGCTCAGTATTTCCAGCACAGTTTTTATTTCAGATTTCCAGCATCCTCAGTATTTTGATTTTGTGTTTTCGGGGGTCTGTGGATTTTATTTTTACCACAAGGGAGGGGGCTGGATGGTGTCCGAAGGGAATAGTTTGGGAATCGCTGCTCCAGAACAGTCAATGTAATCCCGTAGATTTCCCTCTCTCCATCTCTTGCTGCAACTTGTTCCCTGCACCTTCCTCTTTGTTCCTAACTCTGTTTCTTCACATCTTTAAATCCCTATCTCTGTATCTCTCAACATCCTTTCTATCTCTGCCTCTCTCTAGAGTCTCACAAGTTTCCATTGTCACTCTCTTTATCTTTATCTGTCTCTCTCTCACTCCATTTCGTCTTTCACTCACTTCCAAATCCCTGAATCTTTCCATCTCTGCTCCTCCTTTCCTGCAAGATTATCTCTGCATTTCCCTCCCACCTGTCCCGGGACACCCCTCTCTATTCTGTGAACACATCTTACTTTGTATCTCTGCCGCTCCACTTCTTTCTGTCTCTGCATATTTTGAAGGTATTTAGATGGGGGTCTGTCCCGGGGTGGGGGTGGTATTTAGATGGGGGTCTGTCCCGGGGTGGTATTTAGATGGGGGTCTGTCCCCGGGGTTAGTATTTAGATGGGGGTCTGTCCCGGGGGGGGTATTTAGATGGGGGTCTGTCCCGGGGGTTACTATTTAGATGGGGGTCTGTCCCGGGGGGGTATTTAGATGGGGGTCTGTCCCCGGGGTTAGTATTTAGATGGGGGTCTGTCCCGGAAAGAGTATTTAAATGGGGGTCTGTCCCGGAAAGAGTATTTAGATGGGGGTCTGTCCCCGGGGTTAGTATTTAGATGACGGTCTGTCCCCGGAGTTAGTATTTAAATGGGGGTCTGTCCCGGGGTGGTATTTAGATGGCGGTCTGTCCCGGGGGGGGGTATTTAGATGGCGGTCTGTCCCCGGAGTTAGTATTTAGATGGGGGTCTGTCCCCGGAGTTAGTATTTAGATGGGGGTCTGTCCCCGGGGTGGTATTTAGATGGCGGTCTGTCCCGGGGGGGTATTTAGATGGGGGTCTGTCCCCGGAGTTAGTATTTAGATGGGGGTCTGTCTCCGGGGTGGTATTTAGATGGCGGTCTGTCCCGGGGGGGTATTTAGATGGCGGTCTGTCCCTGGAGTTAGTATTTAGATGGGGGTCTGTCCCGGGGTGGTATTTAGATGGCGGTCTGTCCCGGGGGGGTATTTAGATGGCGGTCTGTCCCTGGAGTTAGTATTTAGATGGGGGTCTGTTCTTGTCAGGTATTTGTCACAGGGGTATTATAAGGGTATAATTAGATGGGGGTCTGTTCCCGGGCATGTATTTAGATGGGGGTCTGTCCCGGAAAGAGTATTTAGATGGGGGTCTGTCCCGGGGTGGGGTTAGTATTTAGATGGGGGTCTGTTCCGGGGGGTGTATTTAGATGGGGGTCTGTCCCGGGGGGTGTATTTAGATGGGCGTCTGTCCCCGGGGTTAGTATTTAGATGGGGGTCTGTCCTGGGTGGGTATTTAGATGACGGTCTGTCCCCGGAGTTAGTATTTAGATGGGGGTCTGTCCCGGGGTGGTATTTAGATGGCGGTCTGTCCCGGGGGGGGGTATTTAGATGGCGGTCTGTCCCCGGAGTTAGTATTTAGATGGGGGTCTGTTCCTGTCAGGTATTTGTCACAGGGGTATTATAAGGGTATAATTAGATGGGGGTCTGTCCCCGGGTGGGGTATTTAGATGGGGGTCTGTTCCCGGGCATGTATTTAGATGGGGGGGGGGGGTCTGTTCCCGTGATTAGTATTTAGATGGGGGTCTGTCCCCGTATGGGGTATCTAGACGGGAGTCTGTCCCCGGGGATGTATTTAGATGGGGGTCTGTCCCCGGGGATGTATTTAGATGGGGGTCTGTCCCGGGGGGTGTATTTAGATGGGGGTCTGTCCCCGTGGTTAGTATTTAGATGGGGGTCTGTCCCCGTATGGGGTATCTAGATGGGAGTCTGTCCCCGGGGATGTATTTAGATGGGGGTCTGTCCCCGGGGATGTATTTAGATGGGGGTCTGTCCCCGGGGATGTATTTCGATGGGGGTCTGTCCCCGGGGATGTATTTCGATGGGGGTCTGTCCCCGGGGATGTATTTGTAACAGGGGTTTTTTAAGGGTATAATTAGATGGGGGTCTGTCCCCGGGGGGTAGTTAGTTGGGAGTCTGTCCCCGGGGAGATATCTAGATGGGAGTCTGTACCCGGTGGGTATCCAGATGGGAGTCTGTTATTGGCGGGGTATTTAGATGGGAGTCTGTTCCTGGGGCGGTATTTCGATGGGACTCGGTCCTGGGGGGCCGTCTAGATGGGAGTCTGCTCCTGGGGGTGTATCTATATGGGACTCGGTCCTGGGGGGGTATCTCGATGGATTGTCTTGTCACAGGGGGAAGGGGATAATTAGATGGGGTTCTGTTGCTGGGGGGGGGGGTGGAGTCTGTTCCTGGGGGGGATATTTAGATGGGAGTCTGTTCCTGGGGGGGATATTTAGATGGGAGTCTGTTCCTGTGGGGGGTTATCGAGATGGGACTCGGTCCTGGGGGTTATCTTGATGGGAGTCTGTTCCTGGGGGCGTATCTAGATGGGACTCAGTCCTGGGGGGGGGGGTATCTAGATGGGAGTCTGTTCCTGGGGGGGTATCTAGATGGGACTCGGTGCTGGGGGGCTATCTAGATGGGACTCGGTCCTGGGGGGCTATCTAGATGGGAGTCTGTTCCTGGGGGGCTATCTAGATGGGAGTCCGGTCCTGGGGGGGTATCTGGATGGGACTCGGTCCTGGGGGGGTATCTGGATGGGAGTCCGGACCTGGGGGGGGTATCTAGATGGGACTCGGTCCTGGGGGGGTATCTGGATGGGACTCGGTCCTGGGGGGGTAGTTAGTTGGGATGGGGATCATTAGATGGGAGTCTGTTCCTGGGGGGCTATCTAGATGGGAGTCCGGTCCTGGGGGGGTATCTAGATGGGACTCGGTCCTGGGGGGGTATCTAGATGGGACTCGGTCCTGGGGGGGTATCTAGATGGGACTCGGTCCTGGGGGGGTAGTTAGTTGGGATGGGGATCATTAGATGGGGGTCTGTTCCTGGGTCTGTTGATAGTGAGGGTATTAGATGGGGGTCAGTTAACAGGAGATATCAGATAGGGGTCTGTAGATGAGGATTATTTAGATTGGGTGGGGTTCTGTACAAAAGGAGAATGTTATCCGGCGTGGGGGGTGGGTGGGAAATATTGCAAGGGATAAAATTTACATAGTGGATATAAATTGCGTTTGGATGGGGGGGGAATAATTGCGGGGGGGATAAATTGCGGGGGGGGAATAATTGCGGGGGGGGAATAATGGCGGGGGGAATAATGGCGGGGGGAATAATTGCGGGGGGGGAATAATTGCGGGGGGAATAATTGCGGGGGGGATAATTGCGGGGGGGATAATTGCGGGGGGGGGGATAAATTGTGGGGGGAATAATTGCGGGGGGGGGAATAATTGCGGGGGGGGATAATTGCGGGGGGAATAATGGCGGGGGGAATAATTGCGGGGGGGGAATAATTGCGGGGGGGATATAATTGCGGGGGGGGGAATAATTGCGGGGGGGGGAATAATTGCGGGGGGGGGAATAATTGCGGGGGGGGATAATTGCGGGGGGGGATAATTGCGGGGGGACTAATTGCGGGGGGAATAATTGCGGGGGGGGGATAAATTGTGGGGGGAATAATTGCGGGGGGGGATAATTGCGGGGGGGGATAATTGCGGGGGGGATAATTGCGGGGGGAATAATTGCGGGGGGGATAAATGCCGGGGGGGGGAGATAATTGCGGGGGGGGAATAAATGCCAAATTGCGGGGGGAATAATTGTGGGGGGAATAATTGCGGGGGGGGGGATAAATTGCTGGGGGGGGAATTTGGAAAAAGCACGAGAGAAAAGATAGAATGGGCGAGAAAGAAGGAGCGAACAGATAGAGAAAGAAAGAGACAAAGAAGGGATAGAAAAAGAATGAGAGAAAAGATAGTCAGAAGATAGAGTCAGAAATAAAGAAAAGACAGAAGGTCAGAAATGGAGAAAAGACAAAGTCAGAAAAAGACAAAGAGTCAGAAATAGAGAAAAGACAAAGTCAGAAAAAGACAGAAGGTCAGAAATAGAGAAAAGACAAAGTCAGAAAAAGACAAAGAGTCAGAAATAGAGAAAAGACAAAGTCAGAAAAAGACAGAAGGTCAGAAATAGAGAAAAGACAAAGTCAGAAAAAGACAAAGAGTCAGAAATAGAGAAAAGACAAAGTCAGAAAAAGACAGAAAGTCAGAAATAGAGAAAAGACAAAGTCAGAAAAAGACAGAAAGTCAGAAATGGAGAAAAGACAAAGAGTCAGAAATAGAGAAAAGACAAAGTCAGAAAAAGACAGAAGGTCAGAAATGGAGAAAAGACAAAGTCAGAAAAAGACAGAGAGAAAAGACAAAGTCAGAAAAAGACAGAAGGTCAGAAATGGAGAAAAGACAAAGTCAGAAAAAGACAGAGAGAAAAGACAAAGTCAGAAAAAGACAGAAGGTCAGAAATGGAGAAAAGACAAAGTCAGAAAAAGACAAAGAGTCAGAAATAGAGAAAAGACAAAGTCAGAAAAAGACAGAAAGTCAGAAATAGAGAAAAGACAAAGTCAGAAAAAGACAGAAAGTCAGAAATGGAGAAAAGACAAAGAGTCAGAAATAGAGAAAAGACAAAGTCAGAAAAAGACAGAAGGTCAGAAATGGAGAAAAGACAAAGTCAGAAAAAGACAGAGAGAAAAGACAAAGTCAGAAAAAGACAGAAGGTCAGAAATGGAGAAAAGACAAAGTCAGAAAAAGACAAAGAGTCAGAAATAGAGAAAAGACAAAGTCAGAAAAAGACAGAAAGTCAGAAATAGAGAAAAGACAAAGTCAGAAAAAGACAGAAAGTCAGAAATGGAGAAAAGACAAAGAGTCAGAAATAGAGAAAAGACAAAGTCAGAAAAAGACAGAAGGTCAGAAATGGAGAAAAGACAAAGTCAGAAAAAGACAGAGAGAAAAGACAAAGTCAGAAAAAGACAGAAGGTCAGAAATGGAGAAAAGACAAAGTCAGAAAAAGACAAAGAGTCAGAAATAGAGAAAAGACAAAGTCAGAAAAAGACAGAAAGTCAGAAATAGAGAAAAGACAAAGTCAGAAAAAGACAGAAGGTCAGAAATGGAGAAAAGACAAAGAGTCAGAAATAGAGAAAAGACAAAGTCAGAAAAAGACAGAAGGTCAGAAATGGAGAAAAGACAAAGTCAGAAAAAGACAGAGAGAAAAGACAAAGTCAGAAAAAGACAGAAGGTCAGAAATGGAGAAAAGACAAAGTCAGATGGAGCGACAGAGAGAGAGACAGAGAGAGAAGGAGAGAGAGTGAGAGACAGAGAGAGAAGGAGAGACAGGGAGTGACAGGGAGGGAAGGACAGATTGAGGGATAGAGAGAGAGAGACAGAGAGGGAAAGACAGATGGAGGGACAGAGAGAGAGACAGAGATAGAAGGAGAGAGAGGGAGAGACAGAGAAGGAAAGACAGATTTAGGGATAGAGAGAGACAGAGATAGAAGGAGAGAGAGTGAGAGACAGAGAGGGAAAGACAGATGGAGCGACAGAGAGAGAGACAGAGAGAGAAGGAGAGAGAGTGAGAGACAGAGAGGGAAAGACAGATGGAGGGACAGAGAGAGAGACAGAGAGAGAGGTAGAGACAGAGAGCGAAGGAGAGATTGGGCGAGACAGAGAGGGAAAGGCAGTTGGAGAGACAGAGAGAGAGAGAGAGGCAGAGATGGAAGGAGAGAGAGGGAGTGACAGGGAGGGAAAGACAGATGGAGGGACAAAGAGAGAGAGAGGCAGAGATGGAAGGAGAGAGAGGGAGAAACAGACAGGGAAAGACAGATGGAGGGACAGAGAGAGAGAGACAGAGAGAGAGGCATAGATAGAAGGGGAGAGAGGGAGTGACAGGGAGGGAAAGGCAGAAGAAGGGACAGAGAGAGAGAGACAGAGAGAGAAGGAGAGAGACGGTGTGACAGGGAGGGAAGGACAGATGGAGAGACAGAGAGAGAGAGGCAGAGTGAGAAGGAGCGAGATGGAGAGGCAGGGAGTTAAGGACAGATCGAGGGATAGAGAGAGTGTGACAGAGACAGAAAGAGAGAGAGCGTGTGATGGGGTGACTGACGGAGAGACAGAGTGAGAAAGACAGAGAGAGAAGCAGAGTGTGGGAGAGACAGAGAGGGAGAGACAGATGGAGAGACAGAGAGAGAGAGGCTGAGATGGAAGGAGAGAGAGGGAGTGAGAGGGAGGGAAAGTCAGATGGAGGGACAGAGAAAGAGAGACAGAGAGAGAAGGAGAGACAGGGAGTGACAGGGAGGGAAGGACAGATTGAGGGATAGAGAGAGAGAGACAGAGAGGGAAAGACAGATGGAGGGACAGAGAGAGAAGGAGGGAGAGGGAGTGTCAGGGAGGGAAAGAGAGGGAGAGATAGGTAGAGAGATGGAGTGACATGGAGGGAAGGACAGATGGTGGGATAGAGAGAGAGGAACAGAGATAGGAGAGAGATGGAATGATGGGGGTGGGGGTGGGAAGACAGATGCAGGGACAGAGAGAGAGGCAGAGATGGAAGGAGAGAGAGGGATTGATAGGGAGGGAAGGACAGATGGAGAGACAGAGAGATAGAGACAGAGATAGAAGGAGAGAGAGGGAGAGACAGAGAGGGAAAGACAGATGGAGTGACAGAGAGCGAGACAGAGAGAGAGGCAGAGACAGAGATAGAAGGAGAGAGACGGAGAGACAGAGAGGGAAGGAGAGAGATGGAATTTAGAGGGTAACAGAGAGGGAGAGACTGGGATTCAGAGGGTAACAGAGAGGGAGAGACTGGAATTCAGAGGGTAACAGAGAGGGAAAGACTGGGATTCAGAGGGTAACAGAGAGGGAGAGACTGGAATTCAGAGGGTAACAGAGAGGGAGAGACTGGAAATCAGAGGGTAACAGAGAGGGAGAGACTGGAATGTAGAGGGTATCAGAGAGCGAGAGACTGGGATTCAGAGGGTAACAGAGAGGGAGAGACTGGAATTCAGAGGGTAACAGAGAGGGAGAGACTGGAATTCAGAGGGTAACAGAGAGGCAGAGACTGGGATTCAGAGGGTAACAGAGAGGCAGAGACTGGGATTCAGAGGGTAACAGAGAGGGAGAGTCTGGGATTCAGAGGGTAACAGAGAGGGAGAGACTGGAATTCAGAGGGTAACAGAGAGGGAGAGTCTGGGATTCAGAGGGTAACAGAGAGGGAGAGTCTGGGATTCAGAGGGGAACAGAGAGGGAGAGACTGGAATTCAGATAGTAACAGAGAGGGAGAGACTGGGATTCAGAGAGTAACAGAGGGAAAAATAGAGTTGGCGAGGGCAACATAGAAATTTTAAGGCACAGAAAGTGGCCACTTGTCCCATCCTCTCTGTGCCAGCCGAAAAACGATCAACCTATTCTAATCCCACCTTCCAGCATTTGGTCCGAGCACTGCAGCTTACCGCACATGAGGTGCCTATCCAGACTCCTTCTGAATGAGTTGAGGGTCTCTGCTTCAACTACCCTTTCAGGCAGTGAGTTCCAGACCATTGCGACCCTCTGGGTGAAAAAGATTTTCCTCAACTCACCTCTAATTTTTCGACCAATCACTTTAAATCTATGCCCCCTCGTCACTGACCTTTCTGCTATGGTTCTCTGCCCTTCACCTCCACTCCATCCAGGACCCTCAACATTTTGGACATTTCAATCAGATCTCCCCTCAGCCTTCTCTGTTCCAAGGACAACAACCCCTGCCTATCCTCATAGCTACAATTCTCCAGTCCTGGCAACATCCTAGACAAAGTCCCGTGTTCATAACACATGGATAAAGAGGTTAATCATTTGAGCTGTAACTCTGAGACAGAGAGGGAGAAAGAGCGAGGGAGAGAGGGAGGGAGAGAGAGGGAGAGAGGGAGGGAGAGATGGTGTGGGGGAGACACAAACTGAGACGTGGACAGAGGTAGCGAGAGGGAGAAAGGGAGAGATAGAGAGGGATAGGCAGAGAGAGAGAGAGGCAGAGAGAGAGATAGGGAGAGACAGAGAGAGGGAGCGATGGTGTGAGGGAGGCACAAATTGAGACATGGACAGAGGTTGAGAAAGAGAGAGAGGGAGAGACAGAGAGAGAGAGCTGGGGGAGAGACAGATAGAGAGTGAGAGAGGCACAGAGAGAGAAGGAGACACAGAGAGGCAGTCATGGAGAGGCAGACAGAGAGCTAGAGAGAGACAGAGAGAGAGGGAGAGATGATGTGAGGGAGGCACAAATTGAGACATGGACAGAGGTAGAGAGAGAGAGGGAGAGAAAAAGACAGAGAGAGAGAGATAGTGAGAGAGAGAGGGGGGTAAGACAGATAGTGAGGGACAGAGGCAGTGTGAGAGAGGCAGATTAGAAGGTAGCAAATGTAACCCCACTATTTACAAAAGGAAGGAGAGAGAAAATGGGGAACTAAAGACCTGTTCGTCTAACATCAGTCATTGGGAAAATGCTCGAATCTATAATAAAGGATGTGATAACAGGACACTTAAAGAGAGAGTGCAGGGGGTGGGGGGAGAGAGAAATGGGGGGAGAGAGAAATGGGGGGAGAGAGAAATGGGGGGGGAGAGAGAGGGGGGAGAGTGTGTGAGTGAGACGGAGCAAAGGAGAGAGATACTAGGTTAGGTGGGACAATAAGCTGTGAGGAGAACACAAATAGACTACAAAGAGAGATGGTTTGGGATAGACAGCGATAAATGTCCTCGTGTTGTGGTAACATAAAATGGCCACTGAAAATGAACCTAAAATGGCTGACTGATGTGTGTGGATTTCCACAGATGAGAGGAGAGAGAGAGAGACAAAGAGGGAGACAGAGACCAAGACACAGAGAGTGATAGCATGATATTTGTCGTAGGACAGAGGAAGAGGAGGAGGCCATTTGGCCCCTCAACCCTGTTCTGTCATTCAATGAGCTCATGGCTGATGTGTGATCTCACTCCATGTACCTATCTTTGCCCCTTAATACCTTTGGTTAACAAAAATCTATCAATCTCAGATTTAAAAATTAACAAGTGTCTCAGCATCAATTGCTGATTGTGGAAGAGACTTTCAAACTGATACCACACCTGGTGTGTTGAAGTGTTTCTTCATTTCACTCCTGAAAGGTTTTGAGACTACGTTTAGATTTTTAGACTCGGCCCACAAGTTCCTGACTCCGCAGCCAGTGGGAATAGTTATTCTCTGTCTACCCGATCAGAGTCTCCTTGTTTGCACTGCCCCATTGAACACTCTCAGAGAAGGTACAGCATGGATTAGATACAGAGTACAGTTCAGTTTAAACTGTCCCTGGAGTGTCGGATTAACCCGGGTCACTCACTGTCCCCGGCTCAGCCTCAAGACTCACCTGCCTCAGTCACTGAGACGCTCCTGTATCACTTGCCTCAATGTAAGTGGATGCTGGGTTTGGGAGCAGGACAGGCACACGGGATTAGGACGACTGCTCATGTGGAGGATAAGCATCAGTAATCCCTCAGAGAATCAGAACAGACCAGCGAGACTCAGAAAAGGAAACTTGTGTTGAATTTGTGAGTCTTGCATTGTGGAATGCTTTAGTATTTGGTGAGAATGTTGAGCCAGTGACATTTTGCCCCAGTGGGATGAATAGACACTATATGACTTTATTACAACAGTAAGGTACCGTGTGTACTGTAAATATGGACTGAAATAACAATGTAACTGATCAATTTTCAGCTGAATTTTATGACTACATTTATACCTGCAATCCTGTCAGAATGTACATAAGACACGATGGGATGAAGTCAAAGTGGCCACTGTTGAATTTGCCAGCTTGATCTTTGTGGGAACACAAGGGTTAAGTAAGTTAAAAATATTAAATGGTCAATTCACTTGTTTAAGTAAACACTGAACAGAAATGGGTCTGGAATGTCCTATGTGCTGCATTCCTACTCCTACATCTACTCTGTCAGGACCCCTCATGATTTTGAACACCTCTATCAAATCTCATCTCAAGTTTCTCTTCTCTATGGAGAACACCACCAGTTTCTCCAATCTATCCAGGTAACTGAAGTCCCTCATCCCTGGAACCTTGCTCGTGAATCTTTTCTGCATCCTCTCTAAAGCCCCCACATCCTTCCGAAAGTACGGTGTCCAGAATTGGACACAATACTAGTTGAGGATGAAGCAGTGTTTTATAAAGCTTCATCATAACCTCCTTGCTTTTATACTCTAAGCCTCTATTTACAAAGCCTAGCATCCCATATGCCTTTTAACCACTTTCTCAACTAGCTCTGCCACCTTCAATTTGTGCACAGACATCCCCAGGTCTCTCTGTTCCTGCACCCACTTCCTTCTGTTCTTCGGTTCTCATGACACAGAGGGACAGGAGGACAGGGAGGTCTAGAAAGAAGGAGGGGGAGAGAGAGCAAACAAACAGGAAACACGTATGGGAACACCACCACCTGCAAGTTTCCCTTAAGTCACAAACCATCCTGACTTGGAACTATATCGCTGCTCCTTCACTGTGACTGGGTCAAAATCCTGGATCTCCCTTCCTAACAGCACTGTGGGTGTACCTACCCCACATGGACTGCAGCGGTTCAAGAAGGAGGCTCAACACCACCTTCTCAAGGGCAATTATGAATGGGCAATAAATGCTGTCCTGGCCACTAACGCACACATCCAACAAATGAATCAAGAAAATAAAAATTTGACACCGAGTCACTTCAGGAGATATTAGACCAGATGACCAAAAACTTGGTCAGACGTTGGTTTGAGGGAGAATCCTCAAAGAGGAAAGAGAGTTAGTAAGACGGAGAGGTTTGGGAAAGGAATTCCAGAGTTAGGGCCTTGGCAGCTTGAAGGCACGGCCACCAATGGTGGAACGATTCAAATTGGGGATGTTCAAGAGGCCAGAATTAGAGGATGGCAGATATTAGTGGATTGTGGAGCTGGAGGTGATTGCAGAGATAGGGAGGGGTTATTTGTGGAAGACAATTCCAAAATTCCACCATCCTTTGTGTGAGGAAGTGTTAATAAATTTCACCCTTGAAAGGGTCTTCGACTAATGTTCGATTTTTCGACTGCGCCCCTAGTCAGAGACTCCTCCAACCAGTGAGAAGAGTTTCTCTCTATCTACCCCATCAGTTTCCAGTATTGTCTTGTAAACTTTGATCAATTCACCCAGCACAGTGGCACAGTGGTTAGCACCGCAGCCTCACAGCTCCAGCGACCCGGGTTCAATTCTGGGTACTGCCTGTGTGGAGTTTGCAAGTTCTCCCTGTGTCTGCGTGGGTTTCCACCGGGTGCTCCGGTTTCCTCCCACATGCCAAAGACTTGCAGGTTGATCGGTAAATTGGCCATTAGCAATTGCCCCCAGTATAGGTAGGTGGTGGGGAAATATGGGGACAGGTGGGGATGTGGTAGGAATATGGAATTAGTCTAGGATTAGTATTAATGGGTGGTTGATGGTCGGCACAGACTCGGTGGGCCGAAGGGCCTGCTTCAGTGCTGAATCTCTAAATTAAACTAAACTAAACACCCCTTACACTTCAAAATTCCAGGGATACAGAGTAAAGCTCCGTCTAAACTGTCCCTTCAAATGCTGCCAAGCCAAGTACAGAATGGAGTTATCTACAGAGCAAATCTCTGTCCTCTCTGTTCTATAAAACACTCGCAGGACAGGTACAGTGTGGGGTTAGATACCGAGTAAAGCTGCCTCTATATATGCCTCTCTTTCTCCTCCTCCATCCAGATGGAGAGTGTAACAGTGAGAAAGACAGGGATAGATATAGAGAGAGAAGAACAGAGAGAGGGAAGGATAGCAATGGGGAGAGATTACCAGAGAGGAAGAGATTGGGATGGAGAGTGTCGGTCAGTGTTCCTGCAAAGCTGTGTGCAGCAGCCTGGAAGGTACCACGCAGGTCCTGTTCCCTGATAAATAACACACGTCTTCGAAGATTCTTAAAAATTTAAAGGGACTGCACATGGGACAAAAAAAAAAACTTGCCGTGCACAACAACTAAATTTTCCGGGAACATTGGAGCCAGCTGTAGCTCAGTGGGTAATAATCCTGCCTCTGAGTTATACGTTTGTGGGTTCAGGTCTGAACACAAAATCTAGACTGATGTCACCCAACAGAAAATCAGAACAGACCAGCGAGACACAGAAAAGGAAATTTGTGTTGAATTTGTGAGCCTCGCTTTCTGTAATGTTTTAGTGTTTGGTCAGAATGTTGACCCAGTGAAATTTTACCCCTGTGTCATGAGAGTTATCTGAATAGAGATTATAGCATCTTATTACAACATGAAGTTCCGTGCGCACTGAGTATATCAACATTTGCAGCGTCCCATCATGTAAAATACTTTACTGGGTGTGGGATCAGGGTTTGATATTTCCAAAACACTGAGGGAAACTCGAACTTTTAATCAGCCCTGGGAGGAAAGTAAACCTGGAGACTTTCAAACAGTAATCAATGTCAGATTTGATCAATTATTAGGGATTAATCAATTTAGTATACAAAGCAGACAGAATATGCCGTTAAAAAGCGGGATATGGGTTTCCTACCAGCCTGCAGAAGGAAGTGCACCCTCTGCAGTTGTGGTATCGCCAAAAGCAGCCAAATTAAAATAGCAAATTGATGTATGTGGAGTTTTACTGAGGTTCTGAGAGAGGAGAGAGAAACAGGCATAGACACAGACAGCCAGACACACACCCACACACAGAGAAACACACATGCACACAGAGAACCACACACACAGAACCACACACACACACAGACCGACATGCACAGACACACAGAGACCGACATGCACAGACACACACACAAACAGACTGCCCAAGGGACAGAGAGTGACAGAAGAATATTTCAATTTCTATAATATTTCAATTTCAGTTTCTATAAGATCCCCCCTCATTCTTCTGAATTCCAATGAATATAATCCCAATCTACTCAGTCTCTCCTCATAAACCAACCCCCTCCACTCTGGAATCAACCTAGTGAACCTCCTCTGCACCCTCTCCAGTGCCAGTACATCCTTTCTCAAGTAAGGAGACCAAAACTGCACACAGTACTCCAGGTGCGGCCTCACCAGTACCTTATACAGCTGCAACATAACCTCTCTGCTTTTAAACTCAATCCCTTTAGCAATGAAGGACAAAGTTCCATTTGCCTTCCTAATTACTTGCTGTACCTGCAGACCAACCTTTTGCGATTCATGCACAAGGACACCCAGGTCCCTCTGCATAGCAGCATGCTGCAACTTTTTACCATTCAAGTAATAATCCTTTTTACTGTTACTCCTACCGAAATGAATAACTTCACATTTATTAACATTGTATTCCATCTGCCAGACCTTTGCCCACTCATTCAATGTATCTATGTTCCTCTGCAAAGTTTCACAGTCATCTGCACACTTTGCTCTGCCACTCAACTTAGTGTCATCTGCAAACTTTAACACCCTACACGTGGTCCCCAACTCCAAATCATCGATATAAATTGTAAATAATTGCGGTCCCAACACCGATCCCTGAGGCACACCACTAGTGACTGATTGCCAACCAGAATAGCACTCATTTATCCCCACTCTCTGCTTCCTGTTAGTCAACCAGAGAGGGAAAGGCAGTTGGAGAGACAGAGAGAGAGAGAGACGCAGAGATGGAAGGAGAGAGATGGAGTGACAGGGAGGGAAAGACAGATGGAGGGACAGAGTGAGAGACAGAGAGAGGAGAGAGATGGAGTGACAGGGAGGGAAGGACAGATGGAGAGACAGAGAGCGAGAGACAGAGATAGAAGGAGAGAGAGGGAGTGACAGGGAGGGAAAGACAGATGGAAAGACTGAGAGAGAGAGAGAGGCAGAGATGGAAGGAGGGAGAGTGAGACAGAGAGGGAAAGAAAGATGGAAAGACAGAGAGAGAGGCAGAGATGGAAGGAGAGAGAGGGAGTGTCTGGGAGGGAAAGACTGACAGAGGGACACAGAGAGAGACAGAGAGAGAAGGAGAGAGAGGGGGAGTGACATAGATGGAAGGACAGATGGAGTGATAGAGAGAGGGAAACAGAGATACAAGGTCAGAGAGGGATAGACAGAGAGGGAAAGACAGATGGAGAGACAGAGAGAAAGAGACAGAGAGAGAGGGAGAGACAGAGAGGGAAAGACAGATGGAGGGGCAGGGAGAGAGAGACAGAGAGAGAAGGAGAGAGATGGAGTGACAGAGAGGGAAAGACAGATGGAGGGACAGGGAGATAGACAGAGATAGAAGGAGAGAGAGAGAGAGACAGCAAGGGAAAGACAGATGGAGGGACAGAGAGAGAGAGACAGAGATCGAAGGAGAGAGATCGAGTGACGGGGGGTGGGATGGGGGGTGGTAGACAGGTGGAGGGACAGAGAGAGAGAGAGGCAGAGATGGAAGTAGAGAGAGGGAGAGGCAGAGAGGGAAAGACAGATGGAAGGACAGAGAGGGAGACAGAGGGAGTGGCAGAGACAGAGATAGAAGGAGAGAGAGGGAGTGTCAGGGAGGGAAAGACAGATGGAGGGATAGAGAGAGAGAGACAGAGATAGAAGGAGAGAGAGGGAGTGACAGAGGGAAGGACAGATGGAGGGATAGAGAGAGAGAGACAGAGATAGAAGGAGAGAGAGGGAGTGACAGAGAGGGAAAGACAGATGGAGGGACAGAGAGGGGGAAGAGAGTTAGAGGGGGAAGAGAGATAGAGGGGGAGAGAGAGAGATAGAGGTGGAGAGAGAGAGATAGAGGTGGAGAGAGAGAGATAGAGCGGGGAGAGAGAGAGATAGAGCGGGGAGAGAGAGAGATAGAGCGGGGAGAGAGAGATAGAGGGGGAGAGAGAGATAGATGGGGGAGAGAGAGATAGATGGGGGAGAGGGAGATAGAGGGGAGAGAGGGCGATAGAGGGGGGAGAGGGCGATAGAGGGGGCAGAGGGAGATAGAGGGTAGAGAGGGAGATAGAGGGTAGAGAGGGAGATAGAGGGGAGAGAGGGAGATAGAGGGGGTTGAGGGAGATAGAGGGGGTTGAGGGAGATAGAGGGGGTTGAGGGAGATAGAGGTGAAGAGGGAGATAGAGGGGGAGAGGGAGATAGAGGGGGAGAGGGAGATAGAGGTGAAGAGGGAGATAGAGGGGGTTGAGGGAGATAGAGGGGGTTGAGGGAGATAGAGGGGGTTGAGGGAGATAGAGGTGAAGAGGGAGATAGAGGGGGTTGAGGGAGATAGAGGTGAAGAGGGAGATAGAGGTGAAGAGGGAGATAGAGGGGGAGATAACAAACTTGGAGGAGATGTAAACAGTGTTGATGACATCAATCGACTACAACAGGACATCGATAGGTGAGCAGAATGGGCAGACAAGTGGCAGAAGGAATTTAATACAGGGAAATGTGAGATGGGCAGAAGGGATAGGGAGAGGGAATACAGACATAATGGCCCAGTTCTAGGGAGTGTGCAGGGACAGAGAGACCTGGGGATACATGTACATACATCTTTGAAGGTGGCAGGACATATTGAGAAAGTAGTCAGCAAAGCATATGGGATCTTGGGCTTCATAAATAGAGATTTTGAGTACAAAAGCATGAAGGTTATGCTGTATGTTTATAAACCTCTGGTTAGGCCACGACCAGAACACTGCATCCAATTCTGGTGACCACACTTTCAGAAGGATGTGAGAGTCCATTGTAGGGAGCAGAGGGGATGGTGGATCCAGGGATGGGGGATTTTAGCAAAGTGGACTGGAAACAGCTACTTGAAGGTCAATCAGTGTCAGAGCAGTGAGAGTTACTGAGGGTTGATATCAAATATGTTCACACAAAGACAAACAGGGTGGTACTCCCAAATCTAGAGCCCCTTGGATGTCAAGGATCAAACCGGGTACGATAAGGCACAAGAGGGAAGCTGATGTCAGATACCGAGAGCTCAATACAACACAAAGCTGAGAGGAGTGTAGAAAGTTCAAGGGTGAAATTAAAAATCAAATTCGGAGAGCAAAGAAATGGCCGGAAAATAATATTACCATTAAAAGCAAAGAAATCACAAAGATGTTTTATACATACATGAAGAGCAAGAGGATAATTAAGGATAGAGTATTAGGGACCAAAAAGGGAATGTGTGTATGGAGGTGGGAGATGTGGGCATGGTTCTTAATGAATACTTTGTCTCCCTCTTTATAAACGAGGGGGAACGATGCAGATATTGTAGTTAAAGAGGAGGAGTGTGAAATATTGGATGGGATAAACAGAGTGAGAGGGAAATATTAAGGTGTTTGGCAACTTTGAAAGTGGATAAATGGTCAGGCCTGGATGCATTGGAACCAGTTCAGAGAAGGTTCACTCGGCTGATTCCTGGGATGAAGGGGTTGTCTTATGAGGAATGGTTGAACAGGTTGGGCCTAAACTCATTGGACTTTAGAAGAATGAGAGGTGATCTTATTGAAACATACTAAATACTTAAAGGGATAGACAGGTTAGATGCAGGTAAGATGTCTCCTTTGGTTCGGGAGTCTAGAACCAGGGGACACAATTTCAAAATAAGGGGGAAGCCACTTAGGTCAGAGATGGGGAGAAATGTCTTTGCTCAGAGGGTTGTGAATCTTTGGAATTCTCTGCTCCAGTGGGCTGTGGAAGCTCAGTCTGGGAAAAAGGCATTGAAGTGGATGATCAGCCATGATCGTATTGAATGGCGGAGCAGGCTCGATGGGCTGAATGGCCTACTCCTGTTCCTATGTTCCCAAGCTGCTGAAATAGTTTCTCCCAAACTACCCCATCAGTTCCCCTTAATATCTCAACATCTTTGAACAAATCACCTTGATCCTCCTAAATTCCAGGCAATAAATCCCTAGTTTGTGTAATATCACCTCGTAATTTAACCCTTGGAGTCCAGTTATCATTCTGGTAAATCTACACTGCACTCAAATGGACATGGACCCCCCAAAGTCTCTTTGAACCTCCAGTGTTTCTAGCTTTTCACCATTTATAAAGTACTCTGTTCTAGTCTTTTTTTGCTGACATTGAAATCTAACTACCACAGTTTTGCCCATTTATTTAAGATATTAATATCTCTTTGTAATTTGATGCTTCCAGCTACACTGCTTACAATGCTGCCTATTTTTGTGTCATTGGTAAACTTGGGTATGTTGCATTCTACCACATCATCTTAAATCATTAATAAATACAGCAAACTGAGACACACACGGGCTTTGCACTAGTAGACAGGAGTGAATCATTCCAACCTCGAGGCTTTTTAACTCCAGATTTATGTTTTTTTAAAGAAAAAATAGAATTCAAATTCACAACAGCCCTGTGTGGGATTTGAACTCCTGCTTTTTCAATCATCAGCTCAGGCCTTCAAATTAAAACCCATAAAAAGAGATTCATTTTCCTCCTGCTGTTGTCTGACTGACTGAGGTTTTGTATATTGTTCCCTTCTCCTCTTCTTCCATGTGTTTGAAGTCTTTGAAGTTTGTCAGACATTGGTAAACTACTTCATGTGGTGTTGTGTAAAGACCTTCAATTCTGTGTATCTGGAAGGGACACAATTCAAATTCTCACCTTATTGCATCAACTAAAACCTGCAGGTCCATTCAAACAACTCTATTTCCTGTCTCTGCAAAGACAGCTCACACTTCCACAATGCAGGAATGTCTGAATGGAAACAGCTTTTGACACATTTCCCAACATGTTTGCTAACACTTTTCAGGATGAAGCTAAATTCAACTTAGAGATTGCAAGCCCCAAATTGAATCTTTTAGATGTAAAAAGTGACACAAATGAAATCCCAGATCTCTCTGTCCCTGCACCCATTTTAACATTGTACCATTTAGTTTATATCGCTTCTCCTCAGTCTTCCTTCCAAAATGCATCATTTTACATTTCTCAGCATTGAAGTTAACCTGCTATGTGTCTGACCATTTCACCAGACTGCCTCTATCCTCCTGAAGTCTACTCCTATTCCCTTCACTGTTTATTACATTGCAAATGGCACAATGTTGAAGTTATTCCCTGTAAACCCAAGTCTAAGTAAGATAATCAGAGGGTTAGATAGGGTGGATGGTGAGAGTCTTTTTCCTCGGATGGTGATGGCAAACACGAGGGGACATAGCTTTAAGTTGAGGGGTGATAGATATAGGACAGATGTCAGAGGTAGTTTCTTTACTCAGAGAGTAGTAGGGGCGTTGAACGCACTGCCTGCAACAGTAGTAGACTCGCCAACTTTAAGGGCATTTAAGTGGTCATTGGATGGACATATGGATGAAAATGGAATAGTGTAGGTCAGATGGTTTCACAGGTCGGCGCAACATCGAGGGCCGAAGGGCCTGTACTGCGCTGTAATGTTCTAAAAAAAAATTCTAAGTCATTCATATATCAATAAGATCAGTGGTCCTAATCAAAACCCCTGGGGAATACCACAATTTACACTGTATACAGTGAGTACAAAAGCCGAGAGGGTGCGCTGAACATTTATAAAGCTCTGGTCAGGTAACAGAGAGGGAGAGACTGGGATTCAGAGGGTAACGGAGAGGGAGAGACTGGGATTCAGAGGGGAACAGAGAGGGAGAGTCTGGGATTCAGAGGGTAACAGAGAGGGAGAGACTGGGATTCAGAGAGTAACGGAGAGGGAGAGACTGGGATTCAGAGAGTAACAGAGAGGGAGAGACTGGGATTCAGAGAGTAACAGAGAGGGAGAGTCTGGGATTCAGAGGGTAACGGAGAGGGAGAGACTGGGATTCAGAGAGTAACAGAGAGGGAGAGTCTGGGATTCAGAGGGTAACGGAGAGGGAGAGACTGGGATTCAGAGGGTAACGGAGATGGAGAGACTGGGATTCAGAGAGTAACAGAGAGGGAGAGTCTGGGATTCAGAGGGTAACGGAGAGGGAGAGACTGGGATTCAGAGGGTAACGGAGAGGGAGAGACTGGGATTCAGAGAGTAACAGAGAGGGAGAGTCTGGGATTCAGAGGGTAACGGAGAGGGAGAGACTGGGATTCAGAGGGTAACAGAGAGGGAGAGACTGGGATTCAGAGGGTAACAAAGGGAAAAATAGATTTGGCGAGGGCAACATAGAAATTTTCAGGCACTGAAAGCGGCCACTTGGCCCATTCTCTCTGTGCCAGCCGAAAAACGATCAACCTATTCTCATCCCACCTTCCAGCATTTGGTCCGAGCTCTGCAGCTTACCGCACTTGAGGTGCCGATCCAGACTCCTTCTGAATGAGTTGAGGGTCTCTGCCTCAACTACCCTTTCAGGCAGTGAGTTCCAGACCATCACGACCCTCTGGGTGAAAAAGATTTTCCTCAACTCACCTCTAATTTTTCTACCAATCACTTTAAATCTATGCCCCCTCGTCACTGACCTTTCTGCTATGGTTCTCTGCCCTTCACCTCCACTCTATCCAGGACCCTCAAAATTTTGTACATTTCAATCAGATCTCCCCTCAGCCTTCTCTGTTCCAAGGACAACAACCCCTGCCTATCCTCATAGCTACAATTCTCCAGTCCTGGCAACATCCTAGAAAATGGGAGAGAGACAAAGTCCCGTGTTCATAACACATGGATAAAGAGGTTAATCATCTGAGCTGTAACTCTGAGACAGAGACAGAGAGGGAGGGAGAGAGAGAGAGAGGGTGAGAGAGAGGGAGGGAGAGAGGGAGGGAGAGATGGTGTGGGGGAGGCACAAACTGAGACGTGGACAGAGGCAGCGAAAGAGAGAGAGAGGGAGAGACGGAGAGAGAGAGGCAGAGAGAGAGAGGCAGAGAGAGACAGAGAGAGAGGGAGGGAGAGATGGTGTGGGGGGAGACACAAACTGAGAGATTGACAGAGGCAGCGAAAGAGAGAGAGGGAGAGACGGAGAGAGAGAGGCAGAGAGAGAGAGGCAGAGAGAGAGAGACAGAGAGAGAGAGGCAGAGAGAGGGAGGCAGTGAGAGGGAGGCAGAGAGAGGGAGGCAGAGAGAGGGAGAGAGAGGCAGACAGAGAGCTAGAGAGAGACAGAGAGAGAGGGAGCGATGGTGTGAGGGAGGCACAAATTGAGACATGGACAGAGGTTGAGAAAGAGAGAGAGGTAGAGACACAGAGAGAGTGCTGGGGGAGAGACAGATAGAGAGTGAGAGAGGCACAGAGAGAGAAGACGACACAGAGAGGCAGACATAGAGAGGCAGACAGAGAGCTAGAGAGAGACAGAGAGCGGGAGAGATGGTGTGAGGGAGGCACAAATTGAGACGTGGACAGAGGTAGAGAGAGGGAGAGATCGAGCGAGAGAGAGAAAAAGAGAGAGAGGGAGAGCGAGAGAGAGAGAGGGGGTGGGAAAGACAGATAGCGAGGGACAGAGGCAGTGTGAGAGAGGCAGATTAGAAGGTAGCAAATGTAACCCCACTATTTACAAAAGGAAGGAGAGAGAAAATGGGGAACTAAAGACCTGTTCGTCTAACATCAGTCAAAGGGAAAATGTTCGAATCTGTAATAAAGGATGTGATAACAGGACACTTAAAGAGAGATTGCAGAGTGTTGGTGGGGCGGGGGGCAGAGGTGGAGAGAGAAATGGGGGGAGAGAGATGGGGGAGAGTGCGTGAGTGAGACGGAGCAAAGGAGAGAGATACTAGGTTAGGTGGGACAATAAGCTGTGAGCAGAACACAAATAGACGACAAAGAGAGATGGTTTGGGATAGACAGCGATAAATGTCCCAGTGTTGTGGTAACATAAAATGGCCACTGAAAATGAACCTAAAATGGCTGACTGATGTGTGTGGATTTCCACAGATGAGAGGAGAGAGAGAGAGAGAGACAGACAGACAGAAAGAGAGACAAAGAGGGAGACAGAGACCAAGACACAGAGAGTGATCGCAGGATATTTGTTGTCGGACAGAGGAAGAGGAGGAGGCCATTTGGCCCCTCAACCCTGTTCTGTCATTCAATGAGCTCATGGCTGATGTGTGATCTCACTCCATGTACCTATCTTTGCCCCTTAATACCTTTGGTTAACAAAAATCTATCAAACTCAGATTTAAAAATTAACAAGTGTCTCAGCATCAATTGCTGATTGTGGAAGAGAGTTTCAAACTGATACCACACCTGGTGTGTTGAAGTGTTTCTTCATTTCACTCCTGAAAGGTTTTTAGACGAGGTTTATATTTTTAGACTATGCCCCCATGTTCTAGACTCTGCAGCCAGTGGGAATTGTTACTCTCTGTCCACCCTATCAGTTTCCCTTATTATCTTGAAAACAATCATCAAATCACACCTGAGCCTTCAAAATTCCAGGGATACAGAGTAAATCTCCAGCTACACTGTCCCATTAAATATTCCCAAGCCAAGCACAATGTTGGGTTTGACACAGAGTAAATTTCCCTCGACACTGTCCCATCACACACTCCCAGGGCAGGAACATCATGGGGTGGATACAGAGTGAATCTCACTCTGCACTGTCCGATAGAGACAGAGAGAGAGACAGAAAGAGAGAAACAGAGAGACATGGACTGACAGGGTGACTAAAAGAGATAGAAGGATACTTGACAGGGGATATTGGAAGAGGAGGTTGCAATTCAACCACACAATCCTGTTCCGGCATCAAATGTGATCTTGGCTGATCTGTGATGTAACTTACACCATATATCCTGCCTTTGCCCCTTATCTCTTAATACCTTTGGTTAACAAGAATCTATCAATCACAGACAGATTTAAAAATTAACCAATAAGCCAGCAAGAAATTTGCAGAACCAATGTCATGAGGGTATGATGGCTCCCACAGTGGAATAGCATGCTGGATGTTTAAAATGGAGGCTGTTCCTTCTGGATCATCAAACGTACCTGCCTGGGCCGCAACTTCATCTACATTTCCCCCTCTCCCGATGTTTTTTTTCTCCATATCTATCTCTTATATGTTTGTGTACACAGCAGTGAAGGATTACATCAAATTAATATATCTTACATTATCCTTTTCATCCACCGCAATGACCTCTCTCTCTCCAACTTAGTCCCTCTCTACAGCACTCTCTCTGCCTTCATATCTAACCCTCTCTCCCTCTGTCTCTCTCCTAATGTCAGAGATCGCAGGAGGGAGAGACAGCGAGAGAATGTTGAAGGAACTGTACTCTGTTCCTAAGCTGTGCTGAACCTGCTCTGGGAGTGTTTGATGGGCTACATTAATCGGCCGTGTACAGTCCTGTATCAGGCTGTGAAGAAGCACAGCTTGTTCAGTGTACAACGGGTCAAAGGGAACGATTCACTCCTGTCTGCTACTGGGAAGAGAGACTGACCTTAACATCAAGGCAGCGTTTGACCGAGTGTGACATCGAGGAGCCCGAGTAAAACTGAAGTCAGTGGGAATCGGGGGAAATCTCTCCACTGGTTGGAATCATACCGAGCACAAAGGAAGATGGTTTTGGTTGTTGGAAGTCAATCATCTCAGTCCCAGGCCTTCACTGCAGGAGTTTATCAGGGTAGTGTCCTCAGCCCAGCCATCTTCAGCTGAGATCCCAGCAGAAAGTGCTTTAAATACTGAGCAGGTCAGGCAGCATCTGTGGAGAGAGAAACAGAGTTAGTGATTCAGCTCGATGCTTTCCAGATTTCCAGCATCCACAGTATTTTGCCTCAGATAATGAAGCAATCCAGAGCCACAGACCCAGACAACATTCAGGTTTGGGCCGACCAGTGGCAAGTAACATTCACGTCACACAAGTGCCAGGCAATGACCATCTGCATCAAGAGAGAATCCAACCACCTCCCCTTGGCATTCAAAGCATTATCCCATCACTGAATCCCCCAGCGTCAACATCCTGGGGAAACATTGACATCAAACTAAACTGAACGAAACACATCAATAGTTTCTTCACCCAGTGGCTGGTGGGTGTCTGGAACTCACTGCCTGAAAGGGTGGTAGAGGCAGAAAACCTCATCACATTTAAAACAATCTCTTGGATATTCACTTCTCCATGTTTAAAATGGGTAAGGAATAACTCTCCTCGTCTGCACTGCCCCATCGAACACTCTCAGAGAAGGTACAGCACAGCTCAGATACAGAGTAAAGCTCAGTTTAAACATTCCCTGGAGGGTCGGATTAACCCGGGACACTCACTGTGCCCGGCTCAGCCTCAAGACTCACCTGCCTCAGTCACTGAGACGCTCCTGTATCACTTGCCTTAACATAAGTGGATGCCGGGTTTGGGAGCAGGACAGGCACAGGGGATTAGGACGACTGCTCATGTGGAGGATAAGCATCAGTAATCCCTCAGAGAATCAGAACAGACCAGCGAGACTCAGAAAAGGAAACTTGTGTTGAATTTCAGAGTCTTGCATTGTGGAATGCTTTAGTATTTGGTGAGAATGTTGAGCCAGTGACATTTTGCCCCAGTGGGATGAATAGACACTATATGACTTTATTACAACAGTAAGGTACCGTGTGTACTGTAAATATGGACTGAAATAACAATGTAACTGATCAATTTTCAGCTGAATACTATGACTACAGTTATACCTGCAATCCTGTCAGAATGTACATAAGACACGATGGGATGAAGTCAAAGTGGCCACTGTTGAATTTGCTCGCTTGATCTTTGTGGGAACACAAGGGTTAAGTAAGTTAAAAATATTAAATGGTCAATTCGCTTGTTTAAGTAATCACTGAACAGAAATGGGTCTGGAATGTCCTATGTGCTGCATTCCTACTCCTACATCTACTCTGTCAGGACCCCTCATGATTTTGAACACCTCTATCAAATCTCATCTCAAGTTTCTCTTCTCTATGGAGAACAACACCAGTTTCTCCAATCTATCCACGTAACTGAAGTCCCTCATCCCTGGAACCTTGCTCGTGAATCTTTTCTGCATCCTCTCTAAAGCCCCCACATCCTTCCGAAAGTACGGTGTCCAGAATTGGACACAATACTAGTTGAGGATGAAGCAGTGTTTTATAAAGCTTCATCATAACCTCCTTGCTTTTATACTCTAAGCCTCTATTTACAAAGCCTAGCATCCCATATGCCTTTTAACCACTTTCTCAACTAGCTCTGCCACCTTCAATTTGTGCACAGACATCCCCAGGTCTCTCTGTTCCTGCACCCACTTCCTTCTGTTCTTCGGTTCTCATAACACAGAGGGACAGGAGGACAGGGAGGTCTGGAAAGAAGGAGGGGGAGAGAGAGCAAACAAACAGGAAACACGTATGGGAACACCACCACCTGCAAGTTTCCCTTAAGTCACACACCATCCTGACTTGGAACTATATCGCTGCTCCTTCACTGTGACTGGGTCAAAATCCTGGATCTCCCTTCCTAACAGCACTGTGGGTGTACCTACCCCACATGGACTGCAGCGGTTCAAGAAGGAGGCTCAACACCACCTTCTCAAGGGCAATTATGAATGGGCAATAAATGCTGTCCTGGCCACTAACGCACACATCCAACAAATGAATCAAGAAAATAAAAATTTGACACTGAGTCACTTCAGGAGATATTAGACCAGATGACCAAAAACTTGGTCAGAGGTTGGTTTGAGGGAGAATCTTCAAAGAGGAAAGAGAGTTAGTGAGACGGAGAGGTTTAGGAAAGGAATTCCAGAGTTAGGGCCTTGGCAGCTTGAAGGCACGGCCACCAATGGTGGAACGATTCAAATTGGGGATGTTCAAGAGGCCAGAATTAGAGGATGGCAGATATTAGTGGATTGTGGAGCTGGAGGTGATTGCAGAGATAGGGAGGGGTTATTTGTGGAAGACAATTCCAAAATTCCACCATCCTTTGTGTGTAGAAGTGTTAATAAATTTCACCCTTGAAAGGGTCTTCGACTAATGTTCGATTTTTCGACTGCGCCCCTAGTCAGAGACTCCTCCAACCAGTGAGAAGAGTTTCTCTCTATCTACCCCATCAGTTTCCAGTATTGTCTTGTAAACTTTGATCAATTCACCCAGCACAGTGGCACAGTGGTTAGCACCGCAGCCTCACAGCTCCAGCGACCCGGGTTCAATTCTGGGTACTGCCTGTGTGGAGTTTGCAAGTTCTCCCTGTGTCTGCGTGGGTTTCCACCGGGTGCTCCGGTTTCCTCCCACATGCCAAAGACTTGCAGGTTGATCGGTAAATTGGCCATTAGCAATTGCCCCCAGTATAGGTAGGTGGTGGGGAAATATGGGGACAGGTGGGGATGTGGTAGGAATATGGAATTAGTCTAGGATTAGTATTAATGGGTGGTTGATGGTCGGCACAGACTCGGTGGGCCGAAGGGCCTGCTTCAGTGCTGAATCTCTAAATTAAACTAAACTAAACACCCCTTACACTTCAAAATTCCAGGGATACAGAGTAAAGCTCCGTCTAAACTGTCCCTTCAAATGCTGCCAAGCCAAGTACAGAATGGAGTTATCTACAGAGCAAATCTCTGTCCTCTCTGTTCTATAAAACACTCGCAGGACAGGTACAGTGTGGGGTTAGATACCGAGTAAAGCTGCCTCTATATATGCCTCTCTTTCTCCTCCTCCATCCAGATGGAGAGTGTAACAGTGAGAAAGACAGGGATAGATATAGAGAGAGAAGAACAGAGAGAGGGAAGGATAGCAATGGGGAGAGATTACCAGAGAGGAAGAGATTGGGATGGAGAGTGTCGGTCAGTGTTCCTGCAAAGCTGTGTGCAGCAGCCTGGAAGGTACCACGCAGGTCCTGTTCCCTGATAAATAACACACGTCTTCGAAGATTCTTAAAAATTTAAAGGGACTGCACATGGGACAAAAAAAAAAACTTGCCGTGCACAACAACTAAATTTTCCGGGAACATTGGAGCCAGCTGTAGCTCAGTGGGTAATAATCCTGCCTCTGAGTTATACGTTTGTGGGTTCAGGTCTGAACACAAAATCTAGACTGATGTCACCCAACAGAAAATCAGAACAGACCAGCGAGACACAGAAAAGGAAATTTGTGTTGAATTTGTGAGCCTCGCTTTCTGTAATGTTTTAGTGTTTGGTCAGAATGTTGACCCAGTGAAATTTTACCCCTGTGTCATGAGAGTTATCTGAATAGAGATTATAGCATCTTATTACAACATGAAGTTCCGTGCGCACTGAGTATATCAACATTTGCAGCGTCCCATCATGTAAAATACTTTACTGGGTGTGGGATCAGGGTTTGATATTTCCAAAACACTGAGGGAAACTCGAACTTTTAATCAGCCCTGGGAGGAAAGTAAACCTGGAGACTTTCAAACAGTAATCAATGTCAGATTTGATCAATTATTAGGGATTAATCAATTTAGTATACAAAGCAGACAGAATATGCCGTTAAAAAGCGGGATATGGGTTTCCTACCAGCCTGCAGAAGGAAGTGCACCCTCTGCAGTTGTGGTATCGCCAAAAGCAGCCAAATTAAAATAGCAAATTGATGTATGTGGAGTTTTACTGAGGTTCTGAGAGAGGAGAGAGAAACAGGCATAGACACAGACAGCCAGACACACACCCACACACAGAGAAACACACATGCACACAGAGAACCACACACACAGAACCACACACACACACAGACCGACATGCACAGACACACAGAGACCGACATGCACAGACACACACACAAACAGACTGCCCAAGGGACAGAGAGTGACAGAAGAATATTTCAATTTCTATAATATTTCAATTTCAGTTTCTATAAGATCCCCCCTCATTCTTCTGAATTCCAATGAATATAATCCCAATCTACTCAGTCTCTCCTCATAAGCCAACCCCCTCAACTCCGGAATCAACCTAGTGAACCTCCTCTGCACCCTCTCCAGTGCCAGTACATCCTTTCTCAAGTAAGGAGACCAAAACTGCACACAGTACTCCAGGTGCGGCCTCACCAGTCCCTTATACAGCTGCAACATAACCTCTCTGCTTTTAAACTCAATCCCTTTCGCAATGAAGGACAAAGTTCCATTTGCCTTCCTAATTACTTGCTGTACCTGCAGACCAACCTTTTGCGATTCATGCACAAGGACACCCAGGTCCCTCTGCATAGCAGCATGCTGCAACTTTTTACCATTCAAGTAATAATCCTTTTTACTGTTACTCCTACCGAAATGAATAACTTCACATTTATTAACATTGTATTCCATCTGCCAGACCTTTGCCCACTCACTCAATGTATCTATGTTCCTCTGCAAAGTTTCACAGTCATCTGCACACTTTGCTCTGCCACTCATCTTAGTGTCATCTACAAACTTTAACAACCTACACGTGGTCCCCAACTCCAAATCATCGATATAAATTGTAAATAATTGGGGTCCCAACACCGATCCCTGAGGCACACCACTAGTGACTGATTGTCAACCAGAAGAGCACTCATTTATCCCCACTCTCTGCTTCCTGTTAGTCAACCAGAGAGGGAAAGACAGATGGAGAGACAGAGAGAGAGAGAGACGCAGAGATGGAAGGAGAGAGATGGAGTGACAGGGAGGGAAAGACAGATGGAAAGACAGCGAGAGAGACAGAGATAGAAGGAGAGAGAGGGAGTGACAGGGAGGGAAAGACAGATGGAGAGACAGAGAGAGAGAGAGATAGAAGGAGAGAGAGGGAGAGACAGAGAGGGAAAGACAGATGGAGGGACAGAGGGAGTGGCAGAGACAGAGATAGAAAGAGAGAGAGGGAGAGTTAGGGAGGGAAAGACAGATGGAGGGACAAAGTGAGAGACAGAGAGAGCAGGAGAGAGATGGAGTGACAGGGAGGGAAAGACAGATGGAGGGACAGAGAGGGGGAAGAGAGATAGAGGGGGAGAGAGAGAGATTGAGGGGGAGAGAGAGAGATAGAGCGGGGAGAGAGAGATAGAGTGGGGAGAGAGAGATAGAGGGGTAGAGAGAGATAGTGGGGGGAGAGAGAGATAATGGTGGGAGAGAGAGATAGAGTGGGGAGAGAGAGAGAGAGGTAGGGAGAGAGACATAGAGAGGGCAGAGAGAGATGGAGGGGGGAGAGAGAGCTGGAGGGGGGAGAGAGAGCTGGACGGGGGAGAGAGAGATAGACGGGTTAGAGAGAGATAGAGGGGTTAGAGAGAGATAGAGGGGGGAGAGAGAGATAGAGCTCGGAGAGAGAGATAGAGCTCGGAGAGAGAGATAGTGGGGGGAGAGAGAGATAGTGGGGGGAGAGAGAGACAGTGGGGGGAGAGAGAAACAGGGGGCAGAGAGCGATAGAGGGTTGAGAGAGACAGAGGGGGTAGAGAGAGATAGAGGGGGGAGAGGGAGATAGAGGGGGGATAGGGAGATAGAGTGGGGAGAGGGAGATAGAGGTTGAGAGGGAGATAGAGGGGGGAGAGGGAGATAGAGGGGGGATAGGGAGATAGAGTGGGGAGAGGGACATAGAGGGGAAGAGGGAGATAGAGGGGGAGAGGGAGATAGAGGGGGTTGAGGGAGATAGAGGGGGTTGAGGGAGATAGAGGGGGTTGAGGGAGATAGAGGGGGTTGAGGGAGATAGATGTGAAGAGGGAGATAGAGGTGAAGAGCGAGAAAGAGGTGAAGAGGGAGATAGAGGTGAAGAGGGAGATAGAGGGGGAGAGGGAGATAGAGGGGAGAGAGGGAGATAGAGGGGGAGATGACAAACTTGGAGGAGATGCAAACAGTGTTGATGACATCAATCGACTACAACAGGACATCGATAGGTGAGCAGAATGGGCAGACAAGTGGCAGAAGGAATTTAATACAGGGAAATGTGAGCTGGGCAGAAGGGATAGGGAGAGGGAATACAGACATAATGGCCCAGTTCTAGGGAGTGTGCAGGGACAGAGAGACCTGGGGATACATGTACATACATCTTTGAAGGTGGCAGGACATATTGAGAAAGTAGTCAGCAAAGCATATGGGATCTTGGGCTTCATAAATAGAGATTTTGAATACAAAAGCATGAAGGTTATGCTGTATGTTTATAAACCTCTGGTTAGGCCACGACCAGAACACTGCATCCAATTCTGGTGACCACACTTTAGGAAGGATGTGAGAGTCCTTTGTAGGGAGCAGAGGGGATGGTGGATCCAGGGATGGGGGATTTTAGCAAAGTGGACTGGAAACAGCTACTTGAAGGTCAATCAGTGTCAGAGCAGTGAGAGTTACTGAGGGTTGATATCAAATATGTTCACACAAAGACAAACAGGGTGGGACTCCCAAATCTAGAGCCCCTTGGATGTCAAGGATCAAACCGGGTACGATAAGGCACAAGAGGGAAGCTGATGTCAGATACCGAGAGCTCAATACAACAGAAAGCTGAGAGGAGTGTAGAAAGTACAAGGGTGAAATTAAAAAGCAAATTAGGAGAGCAAAGAAATGGCCGGAAAATAATATTACCATTAAATCAAAGAAATCACAAAGATGTTTTATAAATACATTAAGAGCAAGAGGATAAATAAGGATAGAGTATTAGGGACCAAAAAGGGAATGTGTGTATGGAGGTGGGAGATGTGGGCATGGTTCTTAATGAATACTTTGTCTCCCTCTTTATAAAAGAGGGGCAACGATGCAGATATTGTAGTTAAAGAGGAGGAGTGTGAAATATTGGATGGGATAAACAGAGTGAGAGGGAAATATTAAGGTGTTTGGCAACTTTCAAAGTGGATAAATGGTCAGGCCTGGATGCATTGGAACCAGTTCAGAGAAGGTTCACTCGGCTGATTCCTGGGATGAAGGGGTTGTCTTATGAGGAATGGTTGAACAAGTTGGGCCTAAACTCATTGGACTTTAGAAGAATGAGAGGTGATCTTATTGAAACATACTAAATACTTAAAGGGATAGACAGGTTAGATGCAGGTAAGATGTCTCCTTTGGTTCGGGAGTCTAGAACCAGGGGACACAATTTCAAAATAAGGGGGAAGCCACTTAGGTCAGAGATGGGGAGAAATGTCTTTGCTCAGAGGGTTGTGAATCTTTGGAATTCTCTGCTCCAGTGGGCTGTGGAAACTCAGTCTGGGAAAAAGGCATTGAAGTGGATGATCAGCCATGATCGTATTGAATGGCGGAACAGGCTCGATGGGCTGAATGGCCTACTCCTGTTCCTATGTTCCCAAGCTGCTGAAATAGTTTCTCCCAAACTACCCCATCAGTTCCCCTTAATATCTCTACATCTTGGAACAAATCACCTTGATCCTCCTAAATTCCAGGCAATAAATCCCTAGTTTGTGTAATATCACCTCGTAATTTAACCCTTGGAGTCCAGTTATCATTCTGGTAAATCTACACTGCACTCAAATGGACATGGACCCCCCAAAGTCTCTTTGAACCTCCAGTGTTTCTCGCTTTACACCATTTATAAAGTACTTTAGTCTTTTTTACTGACATGGAAATCTAACTGCCACAGTTTTGCCCATTTATTTAAGATATTAATATCTCTTTGTAATTTGATGCTTCCAGCTACACTGCTTACAATGCTGCCTATTTTTGTGTCATTGGTAAACTTGGGTATGTTGCATTCTACCACATCATCTTAAATCATTAATAAATACAGCAAAACTGAGACACACACGGGCTTTGCACAAGTAGACAGGAGTGAATCATTCCATCCTAGAGGCTTTTTAACTCCAGATTTATGTTTTTTTAAAGAAAAAATAGAATTCAAATTCACAACAGCCCTGTGTGGGATTTCAACTCCTGCTTTTTCAATCATCAGCTCAGGCCTTCAAATTAAAACCCATAAAAAGAGATTCATTTTCCGACTGCTGATGTCTGACTGACTGAGGTTTTGTATATTGTTCCCTTCTCCTCTTCTTCCATGTGTTTGAAGTCTTTGAAGTTTGTCAGACATTGGTAAACTACTTCATGTGGTGTTGTGTAAATACCTTCAATTCTGTGTATCTGCAAGGGACACAATTCAAATTCTCACCTTATTGCATCAACTAAAACCTGCAGGTCCATTCAAACAACTCTATTTCCTGTCTCTGCAAAGACAGCTCACACTTCCACAATGCAGGAATGTCTGAATGGAAACAGCTTTTGACACATTTCCAAACACGTTTGCCAACACTTTTCAGGATAAAGCTAAATTCAACTTAGAGATTGCAAGCCCCAAATTGAATCTTTTAGATGTAAAAAGTGACACAAATGAAATCCCAGATCTCTCTGTCCCTGCACCCATTTTAACATTGTACCATTTAGTTTATATCGCTTCTCCTCAGCCTTCCTTCCAAAATGCATCATTTTACATTTCTCAGCATTGAAGTTAACCTGCTATGTGTCTGACCATTTCACCAGACTGCCTCTATCCTCCTGAAGTCTACTCCTATTCCCTTCACTGTTTATTACATTGCAAATGGCACAATGTTGAAGTTATTCCCTGTAAACCCAAGTCTAAGTAAGATAATCAGAGGGTTAGATAGGGTGGATAGTGAGAGTCTTTTTCCTCGGATGGTGATGGCAAACACGAGGGGACATAGCTTTAAGTTGAGGGGTGATAGATATAGGACAGATGTCAGAGGTAGTTTCTTTACTCAGAGAGTAGTAGGGGCGTTGAACGCCCTGCCTGCAACAGTAGTAGACTCGCCAACTTTAAGGGCATTTAAGTGGTCATTGGATGGACATATGGATGAAAATGGAATAGTGTAGGTCAGATGGTTTCACAGGTCGGCGCAACATCGAGGGCCGAAGGGCCTGTACTGCGCTGTAATGTTCTAAAAAAAAATTCTAAGTCATTCATATATCAATAAGATCAGTGGTCCTAATCAAAACCCCTGGGGAATACCACAATTTACACTGTATACAGTGAGTACAAAAGCCGAGAGGGTGCGCTGAACATTTATAAAGCTCTGGTCAGGTAACAGAGAGGGAGAGACTGGGATTCAGAGGGTAACGGAGAGGGAGAGACTGGGAATCAGAGGGTAACAGAGAGGGAGAGACTGGGATTCAGAGGGTAACAGAGAGGGAGAGTCTGGGACTCAGAGGGTCAGAGAGAGGGAGAGACTGGGACTCAGAGGGTCAGAGAGAGGGAGAGACTGGGATTCAGAGGGTAACAGAGAGGGAGAGACTGGGATTCAGAGGGTAACAGAGAGGGAGAGTCTGGGATTCAGAGGGTAACAGAGGGGAGAGTCTGGGATTCAAAGGGTAACAGAGAGGGAGAGTCTGGGATTCAGAGGGTAACAGAGGGGAGAGTCTGGGATTCAGAGGGTAACAGAGAGGGAGAGATTGGGATTCAGAGGGTAAGTGAGAGGGAGAGTCTGGGATTCAGAGGGTAACGGAGAGGGAGAGTCTGGGATTCAGAGGGTAACGGAGAGGGAGAGACTGGGATTCACAGGGTAACAGAGAGGGAGAGTCTGGGATTCAGAGGGAAACATAGAGGGAGAGACTGGGATTCAGAGAGTAACAGAGGGGGAGAGACTGGGATTCTGAGGGTAACAGAGAGGGAGAGACTGGGATTCAGAGGGTAACAGAGGGGGAGAGACTGGGATTCAGATGTTAACAGAGAGGGAGAGAATGGGATTCAGAGAGTAACAGAGGGGGAGAGACTGGGATTCAGAGGGTAACAGAGGGGGAGAGACTGGGATTCAGAGAGTAACAGAGGGGAGAGACTGGGATTCAGAGGGTAACAGAGAGGGAGAGACTTCAATTCAGGGGGTAACAGAGAGGGAGAGTCTGGGATTCAGAGGGTAACGGAGAGGGAGAGACTGGGATTCAGAGGGTAACAGAGAGGGAGAGACTGCAATTCAGGGGGTAACAGAGAGGGAGAGACTGGGATTCAGAGAGTAACAGAGAGGGAGAGTCTGGGATTCAGAGGGTAATGGAGAGGGAGAGACTGGGATTCAGAGAGTAACAGAGAGGGAGAGTCTGGGATTCAGTGGGTAACGGAGAGGGAGAGACTGGGATTCAGAGGGTAACAAAGGGAAAAATAGATTTGGCGAGGGCAACATAGAAATTTTAAGGCACAGAAAGCGGCCACTTGGCCCATTCTCTCTGTGCCAGCCGAAAAACGATCAACCTATTCTCATCCCACCTTCCAGCATTTGGTCCGAGCTCTGCAGCTTACCGCACTTGAGGTGCCTATACAGACTCCTTCTGAATGAGTTGAGGGTCTCTGCCTCAACTACCCTTTCAGGCAGTGAGTTCCAGACCATCACGACCCTCTGGGTGAAAAAGATTTTCCTCAACTCCCCTCTAATTTATCGACCAATCACTTTAAATCTATGCCCCCTCGTCACTGACCTTTCTGCTATGGTTCTCTGCCCTTCACCTCCACTCTATCCAGGACCCTCAACATTTTGTACATTTCAATCAGATCTCCCCTCAGCCTTCTCTGTTCCAAGGACAACAACCCCTGCCTATCCTCATAGCTACAATTCTCCAGTCCTGGCAACATCCTAGAAAATGGGAGAGAGACAAAGTCCCGTGTTCATAACACATGGATAAAGAGGTTAATCATCTGAGCTGTAACTCTGAGACAGAGACAGAGAGGGAGGGAGAGAGGGAGAAAGAGAGAGAGAGGGGGAGGGAGAGATGGTGTGGGGGAGGCACAAACTGAGACGTGGACAGAGGCAGCGAAAGAGAGAGAGGGAGAGACGGAGAGAGAGAGGCAGAGAGAGAGAGGCAGAGAGAGACAGAGAGAGAGGGAGGGAGAGATGGTGTGGGGGGAGACACAAACTGAGAGATTGACAGAGGCAGCGAAAGAGAGAGAGAGGGAGAGACGGAGAGAGAGAGGCAGAGAGAGAGAGGCAGAGAGAGAGAGACAGAGAGAGAGAGGCAGAGAGAGAGAGGCAGAGAGAGGGAGGCAGAGAGAGGGAGGCAGAGAGAGGGAGAGAGAGGCAGACAGAGAGCTAGAGAGAGACAGAGAGAGAGGGAGCGATGGTGTGAGGGAGGCACAAATTGAGACATGGACAGAGGTTGAGAAAGAGAGAGAGGTAGAGACACAGAGAGAGTGCTGGGGGAGAGACAGATAGAAAGTGAGAGGGGCACAGAGAGAGAAGACGACACAGAGAGGCAGACATAGAGAGGCAGACAGAGAGCTAGAGAGAGACAGAGAGCGGGAGAGATGGTGTGAGGGAGGCACAAATTGAGACGTGGGCAGAGGTAGAGAGAGGGAGAGATCGAGCGAGAGAGAGAAAAAGAGAGAGAGGGAGAGCGAGAGAGAGAGAGGGGGTGGGAAAGACAGATAGCGAGGGACAGAGGCAGTGTGAGAGAGGCAGATTAGAAGGTAGCAAATGTAACCCCACTATTTACAAAAGGAAGGAGAGAGAAAATGGGGAACTAAAGACCTGTTCGTCTAACATCAGTCATCGGGAAAATGCTCGAATCTATAATAAAGGATGTGATAACAGGAAACTTAAAGAGAGATTGCAGGGGGTGGGGGGAGAGAGAAATGGGGGGAGAGAGAAATGGGGGGGAGTGAGATGGGGGAGAGTGTGTGAGTGAGACGGAGCAAAGGAGAGAGATACTAGGTTAGGTGGGACAATAAGCTGTGAGCAGAACACAAATAGACGACAAAGAGAGATGGTTTGGGATAGACAGCGATAAATGTCCCAGTGTTGTGGCAACATAAAATGGCCACTGAAAATGAACCTAAAATGGCTGACTGATGTGTGTGGATTTCCACAGATGAGAGGAGAGACAGACAGACAGACAGAAAGAGAGACAAAGAGGGAGACAGGGACCAAGACACAGAGAGTGATCGCAGGATATTTGTCGTCGGACAGAGGAAGAGGAGGAGGCCATTTAGCCCCTCAACCCTGTTCTGTCATTCAAGGAGCTCATGGCTGATGTGTGATCTAACTCCATGTACCTATCTTTGTCCCTTAATACCTTTGGTTAACAAAAATCTATCAAACTCAGATTTAAAAATTAACAAGTGTCTCAGCATCAATTGCTGATTGTGGAAGAGAGTTTCAAACTGATACCACACCTGGTGTGTTGAAGTGTTTCTTCATTTCACTCCTGAAAGGTTTTTAGACGAGGTTTATATTTTTAGACTATGCCCCCATGTTCTAGACTCTGCAGCCAGTGGGAATTGTTACTCTCTGTCCACCCTATCAGTTTCCCTTATTATCTTGAAAACAATCATCAAATCACACCTGAGCCTTCAAAATTCCAGGGATACACAGTAAATCTCCAGCTACACTGTCCCATTAAATATTCCCAAGCCAAGCACAAGGTTGGGTTTGACACAGAGTAAATTTCCCTCTGCGCTGTCCCATCACACACTCCCAGGGCAGGAACATCATGGGGTGGATACAGAGTGAATCTCACTCTACACTGTCCGATAGAGACAGACAGAGAGAGAGACAGTAAAAGAGAAACAGAGAGACATGGACTGACAGGGTGACTAAAAGAGATAGAAGGATACTTCACAGGGGATATTGGAAGAGGAAGATGCAATTCAACCCCACAGCCCTGTTCCGGCATCAAATGAGATCTTGGCTGATCTGTGATGTAACTTACACCATATATCCTGCCTTTGCCCCTTATCTCTTAATACCTTTGGTTTACAAGAATCTGTCAATCACAGATTTAAAAATTAACCAATAAACCAGCATGAAATTTGTACAACCAATATCATTGTGTGGGTGTTTCTGTGTGTGTGTGTGTGTCTATGTCTGTTTGGGTGTGATGGCTCCCACAGTGGAATAGCTTGCTGGATGTTTAAAATGGAGGCTATTCCTTCTGGATCATCAAAAGTATCCGCCTGGGCCCCAACTTCATCTACATTTCCCCCTCTCCCGATTATTTTTTCTCTCCATATCTATCTCTTATATGTTTGTGTCCACAGCAGTGAAGGATTACATCAAATTAATATATCTTACATTATCCTTTTCATCCACCTCAACAACCTCTCTCTCTCCAAATTTGTCCCTCTCTACAGCCCTCTCTCTGCCTTCATATCTAACCCTCTCTCCCTCTGTCTCTCTCCTAATGTCAGAGATAGCAGGAGGGAGAGACAGAGAGAGAATGTTGAAGGAACTGTACTCTGTTCCTAAGCTGTGCTGAAGCTGCTCTGGGAGTGTTTGATGGGCTACATTAATCGGCCGTGTACAGTCCTGTATCAGGCTGTGAAGAAGCACAGCTTGTTCAGTGTACAACGGGTCAAAGGGAACGATTCACTCCTGTCTGCTACTGGGAAGAGAGACTGACCTTGACATCAAGGCAGCGTTTGACCGAGTGTGACATCGAGGAGCCCGAGTAAAACTGAAGTCAGTGGGAATCGGGGGAAATCTCTCCACTGGTTGGAATCATACCGAGCACAAAGGAAGATGGTTTTGGTTGTTGGAAGTCAATCATCTCAGTCCCAGGACATCACTGCAGGAGTTTATCAGGGTAGTGACCTCAGCCCAGCCATCTTCAGCTGAGATCCCAGCAGAAAGTGCTTTTAATACTGAGCAGGTCAGACAGCATCTGTGGAGAGAGAAACAAAGTTAGTGATTCAGCTCGATGCTTTCCAGATTTCCAGCATCCACAGTATTTTGCCTCAGATAATGAAGCAATCCAGAGCCACATGCACCAAGACCCAGACAACATTCAGGTTTGGGCCGACCAGTGACAAGTAACATTCACGTCACACAAGTGCCAGGCAATGACCATCTGCAACAAGAGAGAATCCAACCACCTCCCCTTGGCATTCAAAGCATTATCCCATCGCTGAATCCCCCAGCGTCAACATCCTGGGGAAACATTGACATCAAACTTAACTGAAGGAAACACATCAATAGTTTCTTCACCCAGTGGCTGGTGGGTGTCTGAAACTCACTGCCTGAAAGGGTGATAGAGGCAGAAACCCTCATCACATTTAAAACAATCTCTTGGATATTCACTTCTCCATGTTTAAAATGGGTAAGGAATAACTCTCCTCGTCTGCACTGCCCCATCGAACACTCTCAGAGAAGGTACAGCACGGATTAGATACAGAGTACAGTTCAGTTTAAACTGTCCCTGGAGTGTCGGATTAACCCGGCTGTGCCCGGCTCAGCCTCAAGACTCACCTGCCTCAGTCACTGAGACGCTCCTGTATCACTTGCCTTAATGTAAGCGGATGCCGGGTTTGGGAACAGGACAGGCACACGGGATTAGGACGACTGCTCATGTGGAGGATAAGCATCAGTAATCCCTCAGAGAATCAGAACAGACCAGCGAGACTCAGAAAAGGAAACTTGTGTTGAATTTGTGAGTCTTGCATTGTGGAATGCTTTAGTATTTGGTGAGAATGTTGAACCAGTGACATTTTGCCCCAGTGGGATGAATAGACACTATATGACTTTATTACAACAGTAAGGTACCGTGTGTACTGTAAATATGGACTGAAATAACAATGTAACTGATCAATTTTCAGCTGAATTTTATAACTACAGTTATACCTGCTATCCTGTGAGAATGTACATAAGACACGATGGGATGAAGTCAAAGTGGCCACTGTTGAATTTGCTCGCTTGATCTTTGTGGGAACACAAGGGTTAAGTAAGTTAAAAATATTAAATGGTCAATTCACTTGTTTAAGTAAACACTGAACAGAAATGGGTCTGGAATGTCCTATGTGCTGCATTCCTACTCCTACATCTACTCTGTCAGGACCCCTCATGATTTTGAACACCTCTATCAAATCTCATCTCAAGTTTCTCTTCTCGATGGAGAACACCACCAGTTTCTCCAATCTATCCAGGTAACTGAAGTCCCTCATCCCGGGAACCTTGCTCGTGAGTCTTTTCTGCATCCTCTCTAAAGCCCCCACATCCTTCCGAAAGTACGGTGTCCAGAATTGGACACAATACTAGTTGAGGATGAAGCAGTGTTTTATAAAGCTTCATCATAACCTCCTTGCTTTTATACTCTAAGCCTCTATTTACAAAGCCTAGGATCCCATATGCCTTTTAACCACTTTCTCAACTAGCTCTGCCACCTTCAATTTGTGCACAGACATCTCCAGGTCTCTCTGTTCCTGCACCCACTTCCTTCTGTTCTTCGGTTCTCATAACACAGAGGGACAGGAGGACAGGGAGGTCTGGAAAGAAGGAGGGGGAGAGAGAGCAAACAAACAGGAAACACGTATGGGAACACCACCACCTGCAAGTTTCCCTTAAGTCACACACCATCCTGACTTGGAACTATATCGCTGCTCCTTCACTGTGACTGGGTCAAAATCCTGGATCTCCCTTCCTAACAGCACTGTGGGTGTACCTACCCCACATGGACTGCAGCGGTTCAAGAAGGAGGCTCAACACCACCTTCTCAAGGGCAATTGTGAATGGGCAATAAATGCTGTCCTGGCCACTAACGCACACATCCAACAAATGAATCAAGAAAATAAAAATTTGACACCGAGTCACTTCAGGAGATATTAGACCAGATGACCAAAAACTTGGTCAGAGGTTGGTTTGAGGGAGAATCCTCAAAGAGGAAAGAGAGTTAGTGAGATGGAGAGGTTTGGGAAAGGAATTCCAGAGTTAGGGCCTGGCAGCTTGAAGGCACGGCCACCAATGGTGGAACGATTCAAATTGGGGATGTTCAAGAGGCCAGAATTAGAGGATGGCAGATATTGGTGGATTGTGGAGCTGGAGGAGATTGCAGAGATAGGGAGGGGTCATTTGTGGAAGACAATTCCAAAATTCCACCATCCTTTGTGTGTAGAAGTGTTAATAAATTTCACCCTTGAAAGGGTCTTCGACTAATGTTCGATTTTTTGACTGTGCCCCTCGTCCGAGACTTCTCCAACCAGTGAGAAGAGTTTCTCTCTATCTACCCCATCACTTTCCAGTATTGTCTTGTAAACTTTGATCAATTCACCCAGCACAGTGGCGCAGTGGTTAGCACCGCAGCCTCACAGCTCCAGCGACCCGGGTTCAATTCTGGGTACTGCCTGTGTGGAGTTTGCAAGTTCTCCCTGTGTCTGCGTGGGTTTCCACCGGGTGCTCCGGTTTCCTCCCACATGCCAAAGACTTGCAGGTTGATCGGCAAATTGGCCATTAGCAATTGCCCCTAGTATAGGTAGGTGGTAGGGAAATATGGGGACAGGTGGGGATGTGGTAGGAATATGGAATTAGTGTAGGATTAGTATTAATGGGTGGTTGATGGTCGGCACAGACTCGGTGGGCCGAAGGGCCTGCTTCAGTGCTGAATCTCTAAACTAAACTAAACTAAACACCCCTTACACTTCAAAATTCCAGGGATACAGAGTAAAGCTCCGTCTAAACTGTCCCTTCAAATGCTGCCAAGCCAAGTACAGAATGGAGTTATCTACAGAGCAAATCTCTGTCCTCTCTGTTCTATAAAACACTCGCAGGACAGGTACAGTGTGGGGTTAGATACCAAGTAAAGCTGCCTCTATATATGCCTCTCTTTCTCCTCCTCCATCCAGATGGAGAGAGTAACAGTGAGAAAGACAGGGATAGATATAGAGAGAGAATAACAGAGAGAGGGAAGGATAGCAATGGGGAGAGATTACCAGAGAGGAAGAGATTGGGATGGAGAGTGTCGGTCAGTGTTCCTGCAAAGCTGTGTGCAGCAGCCTGGAAGGTACCACGCAGGTCCTGTTCCCTGATAAATAACACACGTCTTCGAAGATTCTTAAAAATTTAAAGGGACTGCACGTGGGACAAAAAAAACTTGCCGTGCACAACAACTAAATTTTCTGGGAACATTGGAGCCAGCTGTAGCTCAGTGGGTAATAATCCTGCCTCTGAGTTATACGTTTGTGGGTTCAGGTCCGAACACAAAATCTAGACTGATGTCACCCAACAGAAAATCAGAACAGACCAGCGAGACACAGAAAAGGAAACTTGTGTTGAATTTGTGAGCCTCGCTTTCTGTAATGTTTTAGTGTTTGGTCAGAATGTTGACCCAGTGAAATTTTGCCCCTGTGGCATGAGAGTTATCTGAATAGAGATTATAACATCTTATTACAACATGAAGGTACCGTGCGCACTGAGTATAACAACATTTGCAGCGTCCCATCATGTAAAATACTTTACTGGGTGTGGGATCAGGGTTTGATATTTCCAAAACACTGAGGGAAACTCGAACTTTTAATCAGCCCTGGGAGGAAAGTAAACCTGGAGACTTTCAAACAGTAATCAATGTCAGATTTGATCAATTATTAGGGATTAATCAATTTAGTATACAAAGCAGACAGAATATGCCGTTAAAGAGCGGGATATGGGTTTCCTACCAGCCTGCAGAAGGAAGTGCACCCTCTGCAGTTGTGGTATCACCAAAAGCAGCCAAATTAAAATAGCAAATTGATGTATGTGGAGTTTTACTGAGGTTCTGAGAGAGGAGAGAGAAACAGGCATAGACACAGACAGCCAGACACAGACACACACACAGAGAAACACACATGCACACAGAGAAACACACACACAGAACCACACACACACACAGAGAACCACACACACAGACCGACATGCACAGACACACAGACACACACAGACACAGAGACCGACATGCACAGACACACAGACACACAGAGACCGACATGCACAGACACACGCACAAACAGACTGCCCAAGGGACAGAGAGTGACAGAAGAATATTTCAATTTCTATAATATTTCAATTTCAGTTTCTATAAGATCCCCCCTCATTCTTCTGAATTCCAATGAATATAATCCCAATCTACTCAGTCTCTCCTCATAAACCAACCCCCTCAACTCTGGAATCAACCTAGTGAACATCCTCTGCACCCTCTCCAGTGCCATACATCCTTTCTCAAGTAAGGAGACCAAAACTGCACACAGTACTCCAGGTGCGGCCTCACCAGTACCTTATACAGCTGCAACATAACCTCTCTGCTTTTAAACTCAATCCCTTTAGCAATGAAGGACAAAATTCCATTTGCCTTCCTAATTACTTGCTGTACCTGCAGACCAACCTTTTGCGATTCATGCACAAGGACACCCAGGTCCCTCTGCATAGCAGCATGCTGCAACTTTTTACCATTCAAGTAATAATCCTTTTTACTGTTACTCCTACCGAAATGAATAACTTCACATTTATTAACATTGTATTCCATCTGCCAGACCTTTGCCCACTCACTCAATGTATCTATGTTCCTCTGCAAAGTTTCACAGTCATCTGCACACTTTGCTCTGCCACTCATCTTCGTGTCATCTGCAAACTTTAACAACCTACACGTGGTCCCCAACTCCAAATCATCGATATAAATTGTAAATAATTGCGGTCCCAACACCGATCCCTGAGGCACACCACTAGTGACTGATTGCCAGCCAGAATAGCACTCATTTATCCCCACTCTCTGCTTCCTGTTAGTCAACCAGAGAGGGAAAGACAGTTGGAGAGACAGAGAGAGAGAGACGCAGAGATGGAAGGAGAGAGATGGAGTGACAGGGAGGGAAAGACAGATGGAGGGACAGAGTGAGAGACAGAGAGAGGAGAGAGATGGAGTAACAGGGAGGGAAAGACAGATGGAGAGACAGAGAGAGAGAGAGGCAGAGATGGAATTAGAGAGAGGGAGGGATAGGGAGGGAAAGACAGATGGAGAGACAGAGAGAGAGAGAGATAGAAGGAGAGAGAGGGAGAGACAGAGAGGGAAAGACAGATGGAGGGACAGAGGGAGTGGCAGAGACAGAGATAGAAAGAGAGAGAGGGAGAGTTAGGGAGGGAAAGACAGATGGAGGGACAAAGTGAGAGACAGAGAGAGCAGGAGAGAGATGGAGTGACAGGGAGGGAAAGACAGATGGAGGGACAGAGAGGGGGAAGAGAGATAGAGGGGGAGAGAGAGAGATTGAGGGGGAGAGAGAGAGATAGAGCGGGGAGAGAGAGAAAGAGTGGGGAGAGAGAGATAGAGGGGTAGAGAGAGATAGTGGGGGGAGAGAGAGATAATGGTGGGAGAGAGAGATAGAGGGGGGAGAGAGAGAGAGAGGTGGGGAGAGAGAGATAGAGAGGGCAGAGAGAGATGGAGGGGGGAGAGAGAGCTGGAGGGGGGAGAGAGAGCTGGAGGGGGGAGAGAGAGCTGGACGGGTTAGAGAGAGATAGACGGGTTAGAGAGAGATAGAGGGGTTAGAGAGAGATAGAGGGGGGAGAGAGAGATAGAGCTCGGAGAGAGAGATAGAGCTCGGAGAGAGAGATAGTGGGGGGAGAGAGAGATAGTGGGGGGAGAGAGAGACAGTGGGGGGAGAGAGAGACAGTGGGGGGAGAGAGAAACAGGGGGCAGAGAGCGATAGAGGGTTGAGAGAGACAGAGGGGGTAGAGAGAGATAGAGGGGGGAGAGGGAGATAGAGGGGGTTGAGGGAGATAGAGGGGGTTGAGGGAGATAGAGGGGGTTGAGGGAGATAGAGGTGAAGAGGGAGATAGAGGGGTTTGAGGGAGATAGAGGTGAAGAGGGAGATAGAGGGGTTTGAGGGAGATAGAGGTGAAGAGGGAGATAGAGGTGAAGAGGGAGATAGAGGGGGAGATAACAAACTTGGAGGAGATGTAAACAGTGTTGATGACATCAATCGACTACAACAGGACATCGATAGGTGAGCAGAATGGGCAGACAAGTGGCAGAAGGAATTTAATACAGGGAAATGTGAGATGGGCAGAAGGGATAGGGAGAGGGAATACAGACATAATGGCCCAGTTCTAGGGAGTGTGCAGGGACAGAGAGACCTGGGGATACATGTACATACATCTTTGAAGGTGGCAGGACATATTGAGAAAGTAGTCAGCAAAGCATATGGGATCTTGGGCTTCATAAATAGAGATTTTGAGTACAAAAGCATGAAGGTTATGCTGTATGTTTATAAACCTCTGGTTAGGCCACGACCAGAACACTGCATCCAATTCTGGTGACCACACTTTCAGAAGGATGTGAGAGTCCTTTGTAGGGAGCAGAGGGGATGGTGGATCCAGGGATGGGGGATTTTAGCAAAGTGGACTGGAAACAGCTACTTGAAGGTCAATCAGTGTCAGAGCAGTGAGAGTTACTGAGGGTTGATATCAAATATGTTCACACAAAGACAAACAGGGTGGGACTCCCAAATCTAGAGCCCCTTGGATGTCAAGGATCAAACCGGGTACGATAAGGCACAAGAGGGAAGCTGATGTCAGATACCGAGAGCTCAATACAACAGAAAGCTGAGAGGAGTGTAGAAAGTACAAGGGTGAAATTAAAAAGCAAATTAGGAGAGCAAAGAAATGGCCGGAAAATAATATTACCATTAAAAGCAAAGAAATCACAAAGATGTTTTATAAATACATGAAGAGCAAGAGGATAAATAAGGACAGAGTATTAGGGACCAAAAAGGGAATGTGTGTATGGAGGTGGGAGATGTGGGTATGGTTCTTAATGAATACTTTGTCTCCCTCTTTATAAAAGAGGGGGAACGATGCAGATATTGTAGTTAAAGAGGAGGAGTGTGAAATATTGGATGGCATAAACAGAGTGAGAGGGAAATATTAAGATGTTTGGCAACTTTGAAAGTGGATAAATGGTCAGGCCTGGATGCATTGGAACCAGTTCAGAGAAGGTTCACTCGGCTGATTCCTGGGATGAAGGGGTTGTCTTATGAGGAATGGTTGAACAGGTTGGGCCTATACTCATTGGACTTTAGAAGAATGAGAGGTGATCTTATTGAAACATACTAAATACTTAAAGGGATAGACAGGTTAGATGCAGGTAAGATGTCTCCTTTGGTTCGGGAGTCGAGAACCAGGGGACACAATTTCAAAATCAGGGGGAAGCCACTGAGGTCAGAGATGGGGAGAAATGTCTTTGCTCAGAGGGTTGTGAATCTTTGGAATTCTCTGCTCCAGTGGGCTGTGGAAGCTCAGTCTGGGAAAAAGGCATTGAAGTGGATGATCAGCCATGATCGTATTGAATGGCAGAGCAGGCTCGATGGGCTGAATGGCCTACTCCTGTTCCTATGTTCCCAAGCTGCTGAAATAGTTTCTCCCAAACTACCCCATCAGTTCCCCTTAATATCTCAACATCTTTGAACAAATCACCTTGATCCTCCTAAATTCCAGGCAATAAATCCCTAGTTTGTGTAATATCACCTCGTAATTTAACCCTTGGAGTCCAGTTATCATTCTGGTAAATCTACACTGCACTCAAATGGACATGGACCCCCCCAAAGTCTCTTTGAACCTCCAGTGTTTCTAGCTTTACACCATTTATAAAGTACTCTGTTCTAGTCTTTTTTTGCTGACATGGAAATCTAACTGCCACAGTTTTGCCCATTTATTTAAGATATTAATATCTCTTTGTAATTTGATGCTTCCAGCTACACTGCTTACAATGCTGCCTATTTTTGTGTCATTGGTAAACTTGGGTATGTTGCATTCTATCTCATCATCTTAAATCATTAATAAATGCAGCAAAACTGAGACACACACGGGCTTTGCACTAGAAGACAGGAGTGAATCATTCCAACCTGGAGGCTTTTTAACTCCAGATTTATGTTTTTTTAAAGAAAAAATAGAATTCAAATTCACAACAGCCCTGTGTGGGATTTGAACTCCTGCTTTTTCAATCATCAGCTCAGGCCTTCAAATTAAAACCCATAAAAAGAGATTCATTTTCCTACTGCTGTTGTCTGACGGTCTCAGGTTTTGTATATTGTTCCCTTCGCCTCTTCTTCCATGTGTTTGAAGTCTTTGAAGTTTGTCAGACATTGGTAAACTACTTCATGTGGTGTTGTGTAAATACCTTCAATTCTGTGGATCTGGAAGGGACACAATTCAAATTCTCACCTTATTGCATCAACCAAAACCTGCAGGTCCATTCAAACAACTCTATTTCCTGTCTCTGCAAAGACAGCTCACACTTCCACAATGCAGGAATGTCTGAATGGAAACAGCTTTTGACACATTTCCCAACATGTTTGCTAACACTTTTCAGGATAAAGCTAAATTCAACTTAGAGATTGCAAGCCCCAAATTGAATCTTTCAGATATAAAAAGTGACACAAATGAAATCCCAGTTCTCTCTGTCCCTGCACCCATTTTAACATTGTACCATTTAGTTTATATCGCTTCTCCTCAGCCTTCCTTCCAAAATGCATCATTTTACATTTCTCAGCATTGAAGTTAACCTGCTATGTGTCTGACCATTTCACCAGACTGCCTCTATCCTCCTGAAGTCTACTCCTATTCCCTTCACTGTTTATTACATTGCAAATGGCACAATGTTGAAGTTATTCCCTGTAAACCCAAGTCTAAGTCATTCATATATCAATAAGATCAGTGGTCCTAATCAAAACCCCTGGGGAATACCACAATTTACACTGGATACAGTGAGTACAAAAGCCGAGAGGGTGCGCTGAACATTTATAAAGCTCTGGTCAGGTAACAGAGAGGGAGAGACTGGGACTCAGAGGGTAAGAGAGAGGGAGAGACTGGGATTCAGAGGGTAACGGAGAGGGAGAGACTAGGACTCAGAGGGTAAGAGAGAGGGAGAGACTGGGATTCAGAGGGTAACAGTGAGGGAGAGACTGGGATTCAGAGGGTAACAGTGAGTGAGAGTCTGGGACTCAGAGGGTAAGAGAGAGGGAGAGACTGGGATTCAGAGGGTAACAGAGAGGGAGAGACTGGGACTCAGAGGGTAACAGAGAGGGAGAGACTGGGATTCAGATGGTAACAGAGAGGGAGCGACTGGGACTCAGAGGGTAACAGAGAGGGAGAGACTGGGATTCAGAGGGTAACAGAGAGGGAGAGTCTGGGATTCAGAGGGTAACAGAGAGGGAGAGACTGGGATTCAGAGGGTAACAGAGAGGGAGAGACTGGGACTCAGAGGGTAACAGAGAGGGAGAGACTGGGATTCAGATGGTAACAGAGAGGGAGCGACTGGGACTCAGAGGGTAAGAGAGAGGGAGAGACTGGGATTCACAGGGTAACAGAGAGGGAGAGTCTGGGATTCAGAGGGTAACGGAGAGGGAGAGACTAGGACTCAGAGGGTAAGAGAGAGGGAGAGACTGGGATTCAGAGGGTAAGAGAGGGGGAGAGACTGGGATTCAGAGGGTAACAGTGAGGGAGAGTCTGGGACTCAGAGGGTAAGAGAGAGGGAGAGACTGGGATTCAGAGGGTAACAGTGAGGGAGAGTCTGGGACTCAGAGGGTAACAGAGAGGGAGAGACTGGGACTCAGAGGGTAACAGAGAGGGAGAGACTGGGATTCAGATGGTAACAGAGAGGGAGCGACTGGGACTCAGAGGGTAACAGAGAGGGAGAGAATGGGATTCAGAGGGTAACAGAGAGGGAGAGTCTGGGATTCAGAGGGTAACAGAGAGGGAGAGACTGGGATTCAGAGGGTAACAGAGAGGGAGAGACTGGGACTCAGAGGGTAACAGAGAGGGAGAGACTGGGATTCAGATGGTAACAGAGAGGGAGAGACTGGGATTCAGATGGTAACAGAGAGGGAGCGACTGGGACTCAGAGGGTAAGAGAGAGGGAGAGACTGGGATTCAGATGGTAACAGAGAGGGAGCGACTGGGATTCAGATGGTAACAGAGAGGGAGAGACTGGGATTCAGATGGTAACAGAGAGGGAGCGACTGGGACTCAGAGGGTAAGAGAGAGGGAGAGACTGGGATTCAGAGGGTAACAGAGAGGGAGAGACTGGGATTCAGAGGGAAACATGGAGGGAGAGACTGGGATTCAGAGAGTAATGGAGAGGGAGAGACTGGGATTCAGAGGGTAACAGAGAGGGAGAGACTGGGATTCAGAGGGTAACAGAGAGGGAGAGACTGGGATTCAGAGAGTAATGGAGAGGGAGAGACTGGAATTCAGAGGGTAACAGAGAGGGAGAGACTGGAATTCAGAGAGTAACAGAGAGGGAGAGACTGGGATTCAGAGAGTAACAGAGAGGGAGAGACTGGGATTCAGAGGGTAACAGAGAGGGAGAGACTGGAATTCAGAGGGTAACAGAGAGGGAGAGACTGGGATTCAGAGGATAACAGAGAGGGAGAGACTGGAATTCAGAGGGTAACAGAGAGGGAGAGACTGGGATTCAGAGGGTAACAGAGAGGGAGAGACTGGGATTCAGAGAGTAACAGAGAGGGAGAGACTGGGATTCAGAGAGTAACAGAGGGAAAAATAGAGTTGGCGAGGGCAACATAGAAATTTTAAGGCACAGAAAGCGGCCACTTCACCCATTCTCTCTGTGCCAGGCAAAAAACGATCAACCTATTCTAATCCCACCTTCCAGCATTTGGTCCGAGCACTGCAGCTTACCGCACTTGAGGTGCCTATCCAGACTCCTTCTGAATGAGTTGAGGGTCTCTGCCTCAACTACCCTTTCAGGCAGTGAGTTCCAGACCATTGCGACCCTCTGGGTGAAAAAGATTTTCCTCAACTCCCCTCTAATTTATCGACCAATCACTTTAAATCTATGCCCCCTCGTCACTGACCTTTCTGCTATGGTTCTCTGCCCTTCACCTCCACTCCATCCAGGACCCTCAACATTTTGTACATTTCAATCAGATCTCCCCTCAGCCTTCTCTGTTCCAAGGACAACAACCCCTGCCTATCCTCATAGCTACAATTCTCCAGTCCTGGCAACATCCTAGAAAATGGGAGAGAGACAAAGTCCCGTGTTCATAACACATGGATAAAGAGGTTAATCATCTGAGCTGTAACTCTGAGACAGAGACAGAGAGGGAGGGAGAGAGGGAGAAAGAGAGAGAGAGGGGGAGGGGGAGGGAGAGAGGGAGGGAGAGATGGTGTGGGAAGACACAAACTGAGACGTGGACAGAGGCAGCGAGAGAGAGAGAGGGAGAGATAGAGAGAGCGAGGCAGAGAGAGAGATAGAGAGAGACAGAGAGAGAGGGAGCGATGGTGTGAGGGAGGCACAAATTGAGACATGGACAGAGTTTGAGAAAGAGAGAGAGGGAGAGACAGAGAGAGAGAGCTGGGGGAGAGACAGATAGAGAGTGAGAGAGGCACAGAGAGAGAAGGAGACACAGAGAGGCAGACAGAGAGAGGCAGACAGAGAGCTAGAGAGAGACAGAGAGAGGGAGAGATGGTGTGAGGGAGGCACAAATTGAGACATGGACAGAGATAGAGAGAGAGAGGGAGCGATAGAGCGAGAGAGAGAAAAAGACAGAGAGGGAGAGATAGCAAGATAGAGAGGGGGGTAAGACAGATAGCGAGGTACAGAGGCAGTGTGAGAGAGGCAGATTGGAAGGTAGCAAATGTAACCCCACTATTTACAAAAGGAAGGAGAGAGAAAATGGGGAACTAAAGACCTGTTCGTCTAACATCAGTCATTGGGAAAATGGTCGAATCTGTAATAAAGGATGTGATAACAGGACACTTAAAGAGAGATTGCGGGGGGGTGGGGGGGAGAGAGAGAAATGGGGGGAGAGAGAAATGGGGGGGGAGAGAGAGGGGGGAGAGTGCGTGGGTGAGACGGAGCAAAGGAGAGAGATACTAGGTTAGGTGGGACAATAAGCTGTGAGGAGGACACAAATAGACTACAAAGGGAGATGGTTTGGGATAGACAGCGATAAATGTCCCAGTGTTGTGGGAACATAAAATGGCCACTGAAAATGAACCTAAAATGGCTGACTGATGTGTGTGGATTTCCACAGATGAGAGGAGAGAGAGACAGACAGACAGACAGACAGAAAGAGAGACAAAGAGGGAGACAGAGACCAAGACACAGAGAGTGATAGCAGGATATTGGGCGTAGGACAGAGGAAGAGGAGGAGGCCATTTGGCCCCTCAACCCTGTTCTGTCATTCAATGAGCTCATGGCTGATGTGTGATCTAACTCCATGTACCGATCTTTGTCCCTTAATACCTTTGGTTAACAAAAATCTCTCAAACTCAGATTTAAAAATTAACAAGTGTCTCAGCATCAATTGCTGATTGTGGAAGAGAGTTTCAAACTGATACCACACCTGGTGTGTTGAAGTGTTTCTTCATTTCACTCCTGAAAGGTTTTTAGAAGAGGTTTATATTTTTAGACTATGCCCCCATGTTCTAGACTCTGCAGCCAGTGGGAATTGTTACTCTCTGTCCACCCCATCAGTTTCCCTTATTATCTTGAAAACAATCATCAAATCACACCTGAGCCTTCAAAATTCCAGGGATACACAGTAAATCTCCAGCTACACTGTCCCATTAAAAATTCCCAAGCCAAGCACAATGTTGGGTTTGACACAGAGTAAATTTCCCTCTACGCTGTCCCATCACACACTCCCTGGGCAGGAACATCATGGGGTGGATACAGAGTGAATCTCACTCTACACTGTCCGATAGAGACAGAGAGAGAGACAGAAAGAGAGAAACAGAGAGACATGGACTGACAGGGTGACTGACAGTGAAAGAAGGATACTTCACAGGGGATATTGGAAGAGGAGGTTGCAATTCAACCGCACAATACTGTTCTGGCATCCAATGTGATCTTGGCTGATCTGTGATGTAACTTACTCCATAGATCCTGCCTTTGCCCCTTATCTCTGAATACCTTTGGTTATCAAGAATCTATCAATCACAGCTTCAAAAATTAACCAATATGCCAGCAAGAAATTTGCACAACAAATATCATGAGGGTGTGATGGCTCCCACAGTGGAATAGCTTGCTGGATGTTTAAAATGGAGGCTGTTCCTTCTGGATCATCACACGTATCTGCCTGGGCCCCAACGTCATCGACATTTCCCCCTCTGCCGATGTTTTTTTCTCTCCATATCTATCTCTTTCTGTTTGTGGACACAGCAGTGAAGGATTACATCAAATTAATATATCTTACATTATCCTTTTCATCCACCTCAACAATCTCTCTCTCTCCAATTTTGTCCCTCTCTACAGCCCTCTCTCTGCCTTCATATCTAACCCTCTCTCCCTCTGTCTCTCTCCTAATGTCAGAGATCGCAGGAGGGAGAGACAGAGAGAGAATGTTGAAGGAACTGTACTCTGTTCCTAAGCTGTGCTGAACCTGCTCTGGGAGTGTTTGATGGGCTACATTAATTGGCCGTGTACAGTCCTGTATCAGGCTGTGAAGAAGCACAGCTTGTTCAGTGTACAACGGGTCAAAGGGAATGATTCACTCCTGTCTGCTACTGGGAAGAGAGACTGACCTTAACATCAAGGCAGCGTTTGACCGAGTGTGACATCGAGGAACCCGAGTAAAACTGAAGTCAGTGGGAATCGGGGAAAATCTCTCCACTGGTTGGAATCATACCGAGCACAAAGGAAGATGGTTTTGGTTGTTGGAAGTCAATCATCTCAGTCCCAGGACATCACTGCAGGAGTTTATCAGGGTAGTGACCTCAGCCCAGCCATCTTCAGCTGAGATCCCAGCAGAAAGTGCTTTAAATACTGAGCAGGTCAGGCAGCATCTGTGGAGAGAGAAACAGAGTTAGTGATTCAGCTCGATGCTTTCCAGATTTCCAGCATCCACAGTATTTTGCCTCAGATAATGAAGCAATCCAGAGCCACATGCACCGAGACCCGGACAACATTCAGGTTTGGGCCGACCAGTGACAAGTAACATTCACGTCACACAAGTGCCAGGCAATGACCATCTGCAACAAGAGAGAATCCAACCACCTCCCCTTGGCATTCAAAGCATTATCCCATCACTGAATCACCCAGCGTCAACATCCTGGGGAAACATTGACATCAAACTAAACAGAACGAAACACATCAATAGTTTCTTCACCCAGTGGCTGGTGGGTGTCTGGAACTCACTGCCTGAAAGGGTGGTAGAGACAGAAACCCTCATCACATTTAAAACAATCTCTTGGATATTCACTTCTCCATGTTTAAAATGGGTAAGGAATAACTCTCCTCGTCTACACTGCCCCATCGCACACTCTCAGAGAAGGTACAGCATATCTTCGATACAGAGTAAAGCTCCGTTTAAACATTCCCCGGAGTGTCGGATTAACCCAGGTCTCTCACTGTGCCCGGTTCAGCCTCAAGACTCACCTGCCTCAGTCACTGAGACGCTCCTGTATCACTTGCCTTAACATAAGTGGATGCCGGGTTTGGGAGCAGGACAGGCACACGGGATTAGGACGACTGCTCATGTGGAGGATAAGCATCAGTAATCCCTCAGAGAATCAGAACAGACCAGCGAGACTCAGAAAAGTAAACTTGTGTTGAATTTGTGAGTCTTGCACTGTGGAATGCTTTAGTATTTGGTGAGAATGTTGAACCAGTGACATTTTGCCCCAGTGGGATGAATAGACACTACATGACTTTATTACAACAGTAAGGTACCGTGTGTACTGTAAATATGGACTGAAATAACAATGTAACTGATCAATTTTCAGCTGAATTTTATGACTACAGTTATACCTGCAATCCTGTCAGAATGTACATAAGACACGATGGGATGAAGTCAAAGTGGCCACTGTTTAATTTGCTCGCTTGATCTTTGTGGGAACACAAGGGTTAAGTAAGTTAAAAATATTAAATGGTCAATTCGCTTGTTTAAGTAAACACTGAACAGAAATGGGTCTGGAATGTCCTATGTGCTGCATTCCTACTCCTACATCTACTCTGTCAGGACCCCTCATGATTTTGAACACCTCTATCAAATCTCATCTCAAGTTTCTCTTCTCCATGGAGAACAACACCAGTTTCTCCAATCTATCCACGCAACTGAAGTCCCTCATCCCTGGAACCTTGCTTGTGAATCTTTTCTGCATCCTCTCTTATGCCTCCACATCCTTCCGAAAGTACGGTGTCCAGAATTGGACACAATACTAGTTGAGGATGAAGCAGTGTTTTATAAAGCTTCATCATAACCTCCTTGCTTTTATACTCTAAGCCTCTATTTACAAAGCCTAGCATCCCATATGCCTTTTAACCACTTTCTCAACTAGCTCTGCCACCTTCAATTTGTGCACAGACATCCCCAGGTCTCTCTGTTCCTGCACCCACTTCCTTCTGTTCTCAAGTTCCCATGACAGAGAGGGACAGGAGGACAGGGAGGTCGAGAAATAATGAAGGGGAGAGAGAGCAAACAAACAGGAAACACATATGGGAACACCACCACCTGCAAGTTTCCCTTCCAGTCTCACACCATCCTGACTTGGAACTATATCACCATTCCTTCACTGTCACTAGGTCAAAATCCTGGATCTCACTTCCTAACAGCACTGTGGGTGTACCTACCCCACATGGACTGCAGCGGTTCAAGAAGGCTCAACGGCAATTGGTGATGGGCAATAAAATGCTGGCAAAGCCAGTAATGCACACATCCAACAAATGAATAAAACATGCTAACAATTTGGCACCAAGTCACTAAAGGAGATATTGAACACAAGACGTAGGAGCAGGAGTAGGCCATTCAGCCCCTCGAGCCTGCCCTGCCATTCAATAAGATCATGACTGATCTGTCCCAACACTCAACTCCTCTTTCAGGCCTGCTCTGCAGAACCCTCGACTCCCTGAGAGGGTTGAGAACAAATATTTTCCCACAAACACAAACAGGGTGAGACTCCCAAATCTAGAGCCCCTTAGATAGCAAGAATGAAACCAGGTAGAATAAGGCACAAAAGGGAAGCTTACGTCAGATACCGAGAGCTCAATCCCACAGAAAGCCGAGATGAGTGTAGAAACTACAAGGGTGAAATTAAAAATCAAATTAGGAGAGCAAAGAAATGGCCAGAAAATAATATTACCAAGTAAAATCAAGGAAAGCACAAAGATGTTTTATAAATACATGAAGAGCAAGAGGATAACTAAGGATAGAGCATTAGGGACCAAAAAGGGAATGTGTGTATGGAGGTGGGAGATGTGGGCATGGTTCTTAATGAATACTTTGTCTCCCTCTTTATAAAAGAGGGGGAACTATGCAGACATTGTAGTTAAAGAGGAGGAGTGTGAAATATTGGAGGGATAAACAGGGTGAGAGGGAAATATTAAGGTGTTTAGCATCTTTGAAAGTGAATAAATGGTCAGGCCTGGATGCATTGGAATCAGTTCAGAGAAGGTTCACTCGGCTGATTCCTGGGATGAAGGGGTTATCTTATGAGGAATAGTTGAACAGGTTGGGCCTATACTCATTGGAGTTTAGAAGAATGAGAGGTGATCTTATTGAAACATACAAGATTCTGAGGGGACTTGACAGGGCGGATGTTGGGAGGATGTTTCCCTTGTGGAGGAGTCTTGAACTAGGGGGCACCGTTTAAAAATAAAGGGTCTGCCATTTAAGACTGAGCTAAGGAAGACTTCTTTCTCCCAGAGGTTGGTTAGGCTTTGGAATTCTCTTCCCCAGAGAGCAGTGGAGGTTGGGTCAATGAATTTACAAGGGAGTCAAGGGTTATGGGGGGCAGGCAGGAAAATGGAGTTAAAGTCACTATCAGATCAATCATGATCATATTTACTGACAGAACAGGCTCAAGAGGCTGAATGGCCTACTCCTGCTCCTATTTCTTCGGATCTAGTGTATAAATTGGAGGGTTTGCTCTCCACTTTTTAAACCATTTTTATAGCAGAGACAGGTCCATGTGTAATATAAACAGAGACAGGGTCTAGTGCAGACCTAACTAGTGCATTGACAACTGAGACTAGTGTAAAAGGTATCAAGGATACAGAATTCTAAATATACATTCAGGGGAAGTTTTTTAGGCCAGTACGTAGCAAGGTCAACAAGAGATGGGTCAGTTTGACACTTAGTTTTAGGGAATGAAGCTGGGCCGGTGGAAGGCCATTTAGAAAAGGTGGACTGGAAAACGCTACTTGAAGGTAAATCAGTGTCAGAGCAGTGAGATTGAATCATTTCATCCTGGAGGATTTATTATTCCAGAGTTATTTTTTATTTTCAGAGAAATTCAAATTGACAAGAGCCCAATGTGGGATTTGAACTCCGACTTTTTCAGTCATTACCTCAGGCTTTCAGATTACAAACTGTAAAAGACATTCACCTTCCTCCTGTTGTGACCTGACTGTCTCAGCTTTTGTGTATTGTCTCCAATCTTGTTCTTTCATGTGTCTGAAGACTTTGATGTTATTCAGACATTGGTAAACCACTTCATTCTCTCAGGTCATCGGGCTTAAATACCTTCAGGGACACAATCCACAATCTAATTCACACCCTATTCAAGCAACCAAAATCTTCAACTCCATTCAGACACCCCGATATCCTGTCCCTGCACAGATAACTGACAGTTCCACAATGCAGGAATGTCCGAATGAGAAACCACATTTACCTGACACAATCCAAGCTCCAAATTGAATCATTAAGATATCGAAAATACCACAGAAATGTGACTTGTTCCTTGTAACAGTGAGACTGAAACATTTCAGGGTACTATTCAACCAAGAAGGATTCCGAGAAAAGTCAGGATCAGGATTGAAAGAGAAAGAGAGACAGTAAAAAGGGGGGAGTGAGAGAGGGGGTAGAAAGAGAGAGAGAGAGAGAGACACGGTCAGCTCCTGGATGGGGAAGGATTCTCTGTTCCTTCACCCATTTTAACATTGTACCATTTAGTTTAGACAGAGAGACATGGACTGACAGGGTGACTGACAGAGAAAGAAGGAGAGAGAGGGAGAGACAGAGAGGGAAAGACAGATGGAGAGACAGAGATAGAAGGAGAGAGATGGAGAGACAGAGAGAGATACAGAGATAGAAGGAGAGAGAGGGAGTGTCGGGGAGGCAAGGACAGATGGAGAGACAGAGATAGAAGGAGAGAGAGGGAGAGACAGAGAAGGAAAGACAGATCTAGGGATCGAGAGAGACAGAGATAGAAGGAGAGAGAGTGAGAGACAGAGAGGGAAAGACAGATGGAGGGACAGAGAGAGAGACAGAGATAGAAGGAGAGAGAGGGAGAGACAGAGAAGGAAAGACAGATTTAGGGATAGAGAGAGACAGAGATAGAAGGAGAGAGAGTGAGAGACAGAGAGGGAAAGACAGATGGAGCGACAGAGAGAGAGACAGAGAGAGAAGGAGAGAGAGTGAGAGACAGAGAGGGAAAGACAGATGGAGGGACAGAGAGAGAGAGAGAGGCAGAGATGGAAGGAGAGAGAGGGAGAAACAGACAGGGAAAGACAGATGGAGGGACAGAGAGAGAGACAGAGAGAGAGGCAGAGATAGAAGGGGATGGAGGGAGTGACAGGGAGGAAAAGACAGATGGAGAGACAGAGAGAGAGGCAGTGATAGAGATAGAAGGAGAGAGAGGGGGTGACAGGGGGTGGGGAAGATAGATGGAGAGACAGTGAGAGAGAGACAGAGAGAGAAGGAGAGAGACTGAGAGACAGAGAGGGAACAACAGATGGAGGGACAGAGAGAGACAGAGAGGGAGAGAGACAGAGAGAGAGGCAATGATAGAAGGAGAGAGCTGGAGTGACAGGGAGGGAAGGACAGATTGAGGGATAGAGAGAGAGAGACAGAGATAGAAGGAGAGAGAGGGATTGACAGAGAGGGAAAGACAGATGGAGGGACAGAGAGAGAGACAGAGAGAGAGGTAGAGACAGAGAGCGAAGGAGAGATTGGGCGAGACAGAGAGGGAAAGGCAGTTGGAGAGACAGAGAGAGAGAGAGAGGCAGAGATGGAAGGAGAGAGAGGGAGTGACAGGGAGGGAAAGACAGATGGAGGGACAAAGAGAGAGAGAGGCAGAGATGGAAGGAGAGAGAGGGAGAAACAGACAGGGAAAGACAGATGGAGGGACAGAGAGAGAGAGACAGAGAGAGAGGCATAGATAGAAGGGGAGAGAGGGAGTGACAGGGAGGGAAAGGCAGAAGAAGGGACAGAGAGAGAGAGACAGAGAGAGAAGGAGTGAGACGGTGTGACAGGGATAGAAGGACAGATGGAGAGACAGAGAGAGAGAGGCAGAGTGAGAAGGAGCGAGATGGAGAGGCAGGGAGTTAAGGACAGATGGAGGGATAGAGAGAGTGTGACAGAGACAGAAAGAGAGAGAGCGTGTCATGGGGTGACTGACAGAGAGACAGAGTGAGAAAGACAGAGAGAGAAGGAGAGTGTGGGAGAGACAGAGAGGGAGAGACAGATGGAGAGACAGAGAGAGAGAGGCAGAGATGGAAGGAGAGAGAGGGAGTGACAGGGAGGGAAAGTCAGATGGAGGGACAGAGAAAGAGAGACAGAGAGAGAAGGAGAGACAGGGAGTGACAGGGAGGGAAGGACAGATTGAGGGATAGAGAGAGAGAGACAGAGATAGAAGGAGAGAGAGGGAGAGACGGAGAGGGAAAGACAGATGGAGGGACAGAGAGAGAGACAGAGAGAGAAGGAGGGAGAGGGAGTGTCAGGGAGGGAAAGAGAGGGAGAGACAGGTAGAGAGATGGAGTGACATGGAGGGAAGGACAGATGGTGGGATAGAGAGAGAGGAACAGAGATAGGAGAGAGATGGAATGATGGGGGTGGGGGTGGGAAGACAGATGCAGGGACAGAGAGAGAGGCAGAGATGGAAGGAGAGAGAGGGATTGATAGGGAGGGAAGGACAGATGGAGAGACAGAGAGATAGAGACAGAGATAGAAGGAGAGAGAGGGAGAGACAGAGAGGGAAAGACAGATGGAGTGACAGAGAGCGAGACAGAGAGAGAGGCAGAGACAGAGATAGAAGGAGAGAGACGGAGAGACAGAGAGGGAAGGAGAGAGATGGAATTTCGAGGGTAACAGAGAGGGAGAGACTGGGATTCAGAGGGTAACAGAGAGGGAGAGACTGGAATTCAGAGGGTAACAGAGAGGGAAAGACTGGGATTCAGAGGGTAACAGAGAGGGAGAGACTGGAATTCAGAGGGTAACAGAGAGGGAGAGACTGGAATTCAGAGGGTAACAGAGAGGGAGAGACTGGGATTCAGAGGGTAACAGAGAGGGAGAGACTGGAATTCAGAGGGTAACAGAGAGGGAGAGACTGGAATTCAGAGGGTAACAGAGAGGGAGAGACTGGAATTCAGAGGGTGACAGAGAGGGAGAGACTGGAATTCAGAGGGAAACAGAGAGGGAGAGACTGGAATTCAGAGGGTAACAGAGAGGGAGAGACAGGGATTCAGAGGGTAACAGAGAGGGAGAGACTGGGATTCAGAGGGTAACAGAGAGGGAGAGACTGGGATTCAGAGGGAAACAGAGAGGGAGAGACTGGGATTCAGAGGGTAACAGAGAGGGAGAGACTGGGATTCAGAGGGTAACAGAGAGGGAGAGACTGGAATTCAGAGGGTAACAGTGAGGGAGAGACTGGGATTCAGAGAGTAACAGAGAGGGAGAGACTGGGATTCAGAGAGTAACAAAGGGGGAGAGAATGGGATTCAGAGGGTAACAGAGAGGGAGAGACTGGGATTCAGAGGGTAACAGAGAGGGAGAGACTGGAATTCAGAGGGTAACAGTGAGGGAGAGACTGGGATTCAGAGAGTAACAGAGAGGGAGAGACTGGAATTCAGAGAGTAACAGAGGGAAAAATAGAGTTGGCGAGGGCAACATAGAAATTTTAAGGCACAGAAAGCGGCCACTTCACCCATTCTCTCTGTGCCAGCCGAAAAACAATCAACCTATTCTCATCCCACCTTCCAGCATTTGGTCCGAGCACTGCAGCTTACCGCACTTGAGGTGCCTATCCAGACTCCTTCTGAATGAGTTGAGGGTCTCTGCCTCAACTACTCTTTCAGGCAGTGAGTTCCAGACCATCGCGACCCTCTGGGTGAAAAAGATTTTCCTCAACTCCCCTCTAATTTTTCTACCAATCACTTTAAATCTATGCCCCCTCGTCACTGACCTTTCTGCTATGTTTCTCTGCCCTTCACCTCCACTCTATCCAGGACCCTCAACATTTTGTACATTTCAATCAGATCTCCCCTCAGCCTTCTCTGTTCCAAGGACAACAACCCCTGCCTATCCTCATAGCTACAATTCTCCAGTCCTGGCAACATCCTAGAAAATGGGAGAGAGACAAAGTCCCGTGTTCATAACACATGGATAAAGAGGTTAATCATCTGAGCTGTAACTCTGAGACAGAGACAGAGAGGGAGAAAGAGAGAGAGAGAGGGTGAGAGAGAGGGAGGGAGAGAGGGAGGGAGAGATGGTGTGGGGGAGACACAAACTGAGACGTGGACAGAGGAAGCGAGAGGGAGAAAGGGAGAGAGAGAGAGAGGCAGAGAGAGAGATAGAGAGAGACAGAGAGAGGGAGCGATGGTCTGAGGGAGGCACAAATTGAGACATGGACAGAGGTTGAGAAAGAGAGAGAGGGAGAGACAGAGAGAGAGAGCTGGGGGAGAGACAGATAGAGAGTGAGAGAGGCACAGAGAGAGAAGGAGACACAGAGAGGCAGACATAGAGAGGCAGACAGAGAGCTAGAGAGAGACAGAGAGAGAGGGAGAGATGGTGTGAGGGAGGCACAAATTGAGACATGGACAGAGGTAGAGAGAGAGAGGGAGCGATAGAGCGAGAGAGAGAAAAAGACAGAGAGGGAGAGATAGCGAGAGAGAGAGGGGGGTAAGACAGATAGCGAGGGACAGAGGCAGTGTGAGAGAGGCAGATTAGAAGGTAGCAAATGTAACCCCACTATTTACAAAAGGAAGGAGAGAGAAAATGGGGAACTAAAGACCTGTTCGTCTAACATCAGTCATTGGGAAAATGCTCGAATCTATAATAAAGGATGTGATAACAGGACACTTAAAGAGAGATTACAGGGGGTGGGGGGAGAGAGAAATGGGGGGAGAGAGAAATGGGGGGGAGAGAGATGGGGGAGAGTGCGTGAGTGAGACGGAGCAAAGGAGAGAGATACTAGGTTAGGTGGGACAATAAGCTGTGAGGAGAACACAAATAGACTACAAAGAGAGATGGTTTGGGATAGACAGCGATAAATGTCCCAGTGTTGTGGTAACATAAAATGGCCACTGAAAATGAACCTAAAATGGCTGACTGATGTGTGTGGATTTCCACAGATGAGAGGAGAGAGAGAGAGACAGACAGACAGACAGAAAGAGAGACAAAGAGGGAGACAGAGACCAAGACACAGAGAGTGATAGCAGGATATTTGTCGCAGGACAGAGGAAGAGGAGGAGGCCATTTGGCCCCTCAACCCTGTTCTGTCATTCAATGAGCTCCTGGCTGATGTGTGATCTAACTCCATGTACCTATCTTTGTCCCTTAATACCTTTGGTTAACAAAAGTCTCTCAAACTCAGATTTAAAAATTAACAAGTGTCTCAGCATCAATTGCTGATTGTGGAAGAGAGTTTCAAACTGATACCACACCTGGTATGTTGAAGTGTTTCTTCATTTCACTCCTGAAAGGTTTTTTGACGAGGTTTATATTTTCAGACTATGCCCCCATGTTCTAGACTCTGCAGCCAGTGGGAATTGTTACTCTCTGTCCACCCTATCAGTTTCCCTTATTATCTTGAAAACAATCATCAAATCACACCTGAGCCTTCAAAATTTCAGGGATACAGAGTAAATCTCCAGCTACACTGTCCCATTAAATATTCCCAAGCCAAACACAAGGTTGGGTTTGACACAGAGTAAATTTTCCTCTGCGCTGTCCCATCACACACTCCCAGGGCAGGAACATCATGGGGTGGATACAGAGTGAATCTCACTCTACACTGTCTGATAGAGACAGAGAGAGAGACAGAAAAAGAGAAACAGAGAGACATGGACTGACAGGGTGACTAAAAGAGATAGAAGGATACTTCACAGGGGATATTGGAAGAGGAAGATGCAATTCAACCACACAATCCTGTTCCGGCATCAAATGAGATCTTGGCTGATCTGTGATGTAACTTACACCATATATCCTGCCTTTGCCCCTTATCTCTTAATACCTTTGGTTAACAAGAATCTATCAATCACAGATTTAAAAATTAACCAAAATGCCAGCAAGAAATTTGCACAACCATTATCATGAGGGTGTGATGGCTCCCACAGTGGAATAGCTTGCTGGATGTTTAAAATGGAGACTGTTCCTTCAGGATCATCAAACGTATCTGCCTGGGCCCCAACTTCATCTACATTTCCCCATCTCCCGATGTTTTTTTCTCTCCATATCTATCTCTTATATGTTTGTGTACACAGCAGTGAAGGATTACATCAAATTAATATATCTTACATTATCCTTTTCATCCACCTCAACAATCTCTCTCTCTCCAATTTTGTCCCTCTCTACAGCCCTCTCTCTGCCTTCATATCTAACCCTCTCTCCCTCTGTCTCTCTCCTAATGTCAGAGATCGCAGGAGGGAGAGACAGAGAGAGAATGTTGAAGGAACTGTACTCTGTTCCTAAGCTGTGCTGAACCTGCTCTGGGAGTGTTTGATGGGCTACATTAATCGGCCATGTACAGTCCTGGATCAGGCTGTGAAGAAACACAGCTTGTTCAGTGTACACCGGGTCAAAGGGACCGATTCACTCCTGTCTGCTACTGGGAAGAGAGACTGACCTGAACATCAAGGCAGCGTTTGACCGAGTGTGACATCGAGGAGCCCGAGTAAAACTGAAGTCAGTGGGAATCGGGGGAAATCTCTCCACTGGTTGGAATCATACCGAGCACAAAGGAAGATGGTTTTGGTTGTTGGAAGTCAATCATCTCAGTCCCAGGACATCACTGCAGGAGTTTATCAGGGTAGTGTCCGAGGCCCAACCATCTTCAGCTGAGATCCCAGCAGAAAGTGCTTTAAATACTGAGCAGGTCAAGCAGCATCTGTGGAGAGAGAAACAGAGTTAGTGATTCAGCTCGATGCTTTCCAGATTTCCAGCATCCACAGTATTTTGCCTCAGATAATGAGGCAATCCATAGCCACATGCACCAAGACGCGGACAACATTCAGGTTTGGGCCGACCAGTGACAAGTAACATTCACGTCACACAAGTGCCAGGCAATGACCATCTGCAACAAGAGAGAATCCAACCACCTCCCCTTGGCATTCAAAGCATTATCCCATCGCTGAATCCCCCAGCGTCAACATCCTGGGGAAACATTGACATCAAACTTAACAGAACGAAACACATCAATAGTTTCTTCACCCAGTGGCTGGTGGGTGTCTGGAACTCACTGCCTGAAAGGATTAGTATAAAATGGGTGGTTGATGGCCGGCACAGACTGGGCGGGCCGAAGGGCCTGTATCAGTGCTGTATCTCTAAACCAAACTGAAATAAACACCCCTTACACTTCAAAATTCCAGGGATACAGAGTAAAGCTCCGTCTAAACTGTCCCTTCAAATGCTGCCAAGCAAGTACAGAATGGAGTTATCTACAGAGCAAATCTCTGTCCTCTCTGTTCTAGAAAACACTCGCAGGACAGGTACAGTGTGGGGTTAGATACCGAGTAAAGCTGCCTCTATATATGCCTCTCTTTCTCCTCCTCCATCCAGATGGAGAGAGTAACAGTGAGAAAGACAGGGATAGATATAGAGAGAGAATAACAGAGAGAGGGAAGGATAGCAATGGGAAGGGATTACCAGAGAGGAAGAGATTGGGATGGAGAGTGTCGGTCAGTGTTCCTGCAAAGCTGTGTGCAGCAGCCTGGAAGGTACCACGCAGGTCCTGTTCCGTGATAAATAACACACGTCTTCGAAGGTTCTTAAAAATTTAAAGGGACTGCACGTGGGACAAAAACAACTTGCCGTGCACAACAACTAAATTTTCTGGGAACATTGGAGCCAGCTGTAGCTCAGTGGGTAATAATCCTGCCTCTGAGTTATACGTTTGTGGGTTCAGGTCCGAACACAAAATCTAGGCTGATGTCACCCAACAGAAAATCAGAACAGACCAGCGAGACACAGAAAAGGAAACTTGTGTTGAATTTGTGAGCCTCGCTTTCTGTAATGTTTTAGTGTTTGGTCAGAATGTTGACCCAGTGAAATTTTGCCCCTGTGGCATGAGAGTTATCTGAATAGAGATTATAACATCTTATTACAACATGAAGGTACCGTGCGCACTGAGTATAACAACATTTGCAGCGTCCCATCATGTAAAATACTTTACTGGGTGCGGGATCAGGGTTTGATATTTCCAAAACACTGAGGGAAACTCGAACTTTTAATCAGCCCTGGGAGGAAAGTAAACCTGGAGACTTTCAAACAGTAATCAATGTCAGATTTGATCAATTATTAGGGATTAATCAATTTAGTATACAAAGCAGACAGAATATGCCGTTAAAGAGCGGGATATGGGTTTCCTACCAGCCTGCAGAAGGAAGTGCACCCTCTGCAGTTGTGGTATCACCAAAAGCAGCCAAATTAAAATAGCAAATTGATGTATGTGGAGTTTTACTGAGGTTCTGAGAGAGGAGAGAGAAACAGGCATAGACACAGACAGGCAGACACACACCCACACACAGAGAAACACACATGCACACAGAGAACCACACACACAGAACCACACACACAGAGAAACACACATGCACACAGAGAACCACACACAGAGAACCACACACACACACACAGAAACACACACACAGAACCACACACACACAGAGACCGACATGCACAGACACACAGAGACCGACATGCACAGACACACACACAAACAGACTGCCCAAGGGACAGAGAGTGACAGAAGAATATTTCAATTTCTATAATATTTCAATTTCAGTTTCTATAAGATCCCCCCTCATTCTTCTGAATTCCAATGAATATAATCCCAATCTACTCAGTCTCTCCTCATAAGCCAACCCCCTCAACTCTGGAATCAACCTAGTGAACCTCCTCTGCACCCTCTCCAGTGCCTGCACATCCTTTCTCAAGTAAGGAGACCAAAACTGCACACAGTACTCCAGATGCGGCCTCACCAGTACCTTATACAGCTGCAACATAACCTCTCTGCTTTTAAACTCAATCCCTTTAGCAATGAAGGACAAAATTCCATTTGCCTTCCTAATTACTTGCTGTACCTGCAGACCAACCTTTTGCGATTCATGCACAAGGACACCCAGGTCCCTCTGCATAGCAGCATGCTGCAACTTTTTACCATTCAAGTAATAATCCTTTTTACTGTTACTCCTACCGAAATGAATAACTTCACATTTATTAACATTGTATTCCATCTGCCAGACCTTTGCCCACTCACTCAATGTATCTATGTTCCTCTGCAAAGTTTCACAGTCATCTGCACACTTTGCTCTGCCACTCATCTTAGTGTCATCTGCAAACTTTAACAGCCTACACGTGGTCCCCAACTCCAAATCATCGATATAAATTGTAAATAATTGTGGTCCCAACAGCGATCCCTGAGGCACACCACTAGTGACTGATTGCCAACCAGAATAGCACTCATTTATCCCCACTCTCTGCTTCCTGTTAGTCAACCAGAGAGGGAAAGACAGATGGAGAGACAGAGAGAGAGAGAGACGCAGAGATGGAAGGAGAGAGATGGAGTGACAGGGAGGGAAAGACAGATGAAGAGACAGAGTGAGAGACAGAGAGAGGAGAGAGATGGAGTGACAGGGAGGGAAGGACAGATGGAGAGACAGAGAACGAGAGACAGAGACAGAAGGAGAGAGAGGGAGTGACAGGGAGGGAAAGACAGATGGAAAGACTGAGAGAGAGAGAGGCAGAGATGGAAGGAGGGAGAGTGAGACAGAGAGGGAAAGACAGATGGAGGGACAGAGAGAGACACACACAGAGATGGAAGGAGAGAGATGGAGTGACAGGGAGGGAAAGACAGATGGAGGGACAGAGTGAGGGACAGAGAGTGGAGAGAGATGGAGTGACAGGGAGGGAAAGACAGATGGAAAGACTGAGAGAGAGAGAGGCAGAGATGGAAGGAGGGAGAGGCAGTGACAGGGAGGGAAAGACAGATGGAAAGACTGAGAGAGAGAGACAGAGATAGAAGGAGAGAGAGGGAGTGACAGGGAGGGAAAGACAGATGGAAAGACTGAGAGAGAGAGACAGAGATAGAAGGAGAGAAATGGAGTGACAGGGAGGGAAGGACAGATGGAGAGACAGAGAGCGAGAGACAGAGATAGAAGGAGAGAGAGGGAGTGACAGGGAGGGAAAGACAGATGGAGAGACAGAGAGAGAGAGAGACCGAGATAGAAGGAGAGAGAGGGAGAGACAGGAAGGGAAAGACAGATGGAGAGACAGAGACAAGGAGAGAGATGGAGTGACAGGGAGGGAAGGACAGATGGAGGGACAGAGAGAGAGAGACAGAGAGAGAAGGAGAGAGATGGAGTGACAGGGAGGGAAGGACAGATGGAGAGGCAGAGATGGAAGGATTGAGAGAGTGTGTGACAGGGAGGGAAAGACAGATGGAAAGAGAGAGGGAGAGACAGACAGCGAGGGAAAGACATATGGAGGGGCAGAGAGTGAGACAGAGAGAGAAGGAGAGAGAGGGAGTGTCAGGGAGGAAAAGACAGATGGAGGGACAGAGTGAGAGCGAGAGACAGGGAGAGAGATGGAGTGACAGGGAGTGAAGGAAAGATAGAGGGATAGAGAGAGAGACAGAGAGAGGCAGAGACAGAGATCGAAGGAGGGAGATGGAGTGACGGGGGGTGGGGAGGGTGGTGCAGTAGACAGGTGGAGGGACAGTGAGAGAGAGGCAGAGATGGAAGTAGTGAGAGGGAGTGTCAAGGAGGGAAAGACAGATGGAGGGACAAAGTGAGAGACAGAGAGAGCAGGAGAGAGATGGAGTGACAGGGAGGGAAGGACAGATGGAGGGATAGAGAGGGAGAGACAGAGAGAGTGGCAGAGACAGAGATAGAAGCAGAGAGAGGGAGTGACAGGGAGCGAAAGACAGATGGAGAGACAGGAAGAGACAGAGATCTCTCCCGATGTTTCTGTCTCCATACCTATTTCTTAAATGTTTGTGCACACAGCAGTGAAGGATTACATCAAATTAATTTCTCTTACATTCTCCCTTTCAATCGACCCCGCAATCTCTCTCTCTCCAACCTTGTCCCTCTCCACAACACTCTCTCTGTCTCCATATCTAACCCTCTCTCCCTCTGTGTCTCTCCTAGTGTCAGAGATAGCAGGAGGGAGAGACAGAGAGAGGAAGACAGAGAGAGAATGTTGAAGGAACTGTACTCTGTTCCTAAGCTGTGCTGAACCTGCTCTGGGAGTGTTTGATGGGCTACATTAATCGGCCGTGTACAGTCCTGTATCAGGCTGTGAAGAAACACAGCTTGTTCAGTGTACAACGGGTCAAAGGGAACGATTCACTCCTGTCTGCTACTGGGAAGAGAGACTGACCTTAACATCAAGGCAGCGTTTGACCGAGTGTGACATCGAGGAGCCCGAGTAAAACTGAAGTCAGTGGGAATCTGCTGGTTGGAGTCATACCGAGCACAAAGGAAGATGGTTGTGGTTGTTGGAGGTCAATCATCGTAGTCTCAGGACATCACTGCAGGAGTTCCTCAGGTTAGTGTCCTCGGCCCATCCATCTTCAGCTGCTTCCTCAATGACCTGCCCTCCATCGTAAGGTCAGAAGTGGGGATGTTCACTGTTGATTGCACAGTGTTCAGTTCCATTCACACCTCCTCAGATAATGAAATCCCAGCAGGAAGTGCTGGAAATACTGAGCAGGTCAGGCAGCATCTGTGGAGAGAGAAACAGAGTTAGTGATTCAGCTCGATGCTTTCCAGATTTCCAGCATCCACAGTATTTTGCCTCAGATAATGAAGCAATCCAGAGCCACATGCACCAAGACCCAGAAAACATTCAGGTTTGGGCCGACCAGTGACAAGTAACATTCACGTCACACAAGTGCCAGACAATGACCATCTGCAACATGAGAGAATCCAACCACCTCCCCTTGGCATTCAAAGCATTATCCCATCGCTGAATCCCCCAGCGTCAACATCCTGGGGAAACATTGACATCAAACTTAACAGAACGAAACAAATCAATAGTTTCTTCACCATCTCTCTGGGACAGAGAGACACAGATAAAGAATGTGAGTAAGCTTTGACAGAACCTCAGTTAATTGTTCCAACCATTGCTAATGATAGAAATCAAGGATTATATTAGAGCAAAGGAAGAGGCAGAGAATGTTAGCCCCTTTATAACTATATCCTTTAGTTTAGATTGCCTCTCCTCCTTCTTCCTACCTGTGGAGGTGGGAGATGTGGGCATGGTTCTTAATGAATTCTCTGTGTCCGTCTTTATAAAAGAGGGGGAACGATACAGAGATTGTAGTTAAAGAGGAGGAGTGTGAAATATTGGATGGGATAAACAGAGTGAGAGGGGAAATATGAAGGTGTTTGGCAGCTTTGAAAGTGGATAAATGGTCAGGCCTGGATGCATTGGAATCAGTTCAGAGAAGGTTCACTCGGCTGATTCCTGGGATGAAGGGGTTGTCTTTGAGGAATGGTGGAACAGGTTGGGCCTATACTCATTGGAGTTCAGAAGAATGAGAGGTGATCTTATTGAAACATACAAGATTCTGAGGGGACTTTACAGGGCGGATGCTGGGAGGATGTTCCCCTTGTGGGGAAGTCTCGATCTAGGGGGCAGGTACACTGTGGGGTTTGATACAGAGTAAAGCTGCCTCTGTATATGCCTCTCTTTCTCCTCCTCCATCCAGATGGAGAGAGTAACAGTGAGAAAGAACAGGGATAGATATGGAGAATAAGAGAGAGAGGGAAGGATTGCAAAGGGGAGAGAGTACCAGAGAGAAAGAGGAAGAGATTGGGATGGAGAGTGTCGGTCAATGTTCCTGCAAATCTGCGTGCAGCAGCCTCAAAGGTCCCACGCAGATCCTGTTCCACAATAAATAGCACACGTCTTCAAAGATTCTTCAAAGATTTCAAGGGAGAGCTCACGTTAAAAAAACTGGGCACGCACAACATCTAAATTTTCATGGGAACATTGGAGCCAACTGCGGAATACATGTTTCTTACCAGCCTGCATAAGGAAGTGTAACCTCTGCAGATGCGGTGAAACCAAAAGCAGCTGACTTCAAATGGCAAACTGATGTATGTGGAGCTTTATAAAGGGTCTGAGAGAGGAGAGAGAAACAGACATAGACAAACACAGACACACAGAAACACAAACACACACAGAAACACACACACAGAAACACACACACAGAAACACAGACACACACACACACACACAGACACACAGAAACACACACACACACAGAAACACACACACAGAAACACACACACACAGAAACACACACAGAAACACAGACACACACACACAGAGAAACACACAGAAACACACACACAGAAACACACACACACAGAAACACACACACACACAGAGAAACACACACACAGAAACACACAGACACAGAAACACACAGACACAGAAACACACACACACAGACACACACACACAGACACACACACACAGAAACACACACACAGAAACACACACACACAGAAACACACACACAGAAACACACACACAGAAACACACACACAGAAACACACACACAGAAACACACACACACACACCGAAACACACACAAACACACACACACACAGAAACACACACAGAAACACACACACACACACACAGAAACAGAGTGCCTCAGGGACAGAGCGCGAAAGAAGAATATTTCAATTTTCAAAAGGAATTTGATGAGATCAAACTTCGATTTAAAAATGACAATTGATTTTGCATCAATGTTTGCGTGCAGAAGACACGTTCCAAACTACTACCACCTTTAGCCTGGAGTGGCGGATTTTTACTCAGAGTGTTGTGAATCTTTGGAATTCTCTACCCCAGTGGGCTGTGGAAACTCAGTCTGGGAAAAAGGCATTGAAGTGGATGATCAGCCAGGATCGTATTGAATGGCGGAGCAGGCTCGATGGGCTGAATGGCCTACTCCTGTTCCTATGTTCCCAAGCTGCTGAAATAGTTTCTCCCAAACTACCCCATCAGTTCCCCTTAATATCTCAACAGCTTTGAACAAATTACCTTGATCCTCCTAAATTCCAGGCAATATATCCCTAGTTTGTGTAATATCACCTCGTAATTTAACCCTTGGAGTCCAGTTATCATTCTGGTAAATCTACACTGCACTCAAATGGACATGGACCCCCCAAAGTCTCTTTGAACCTCCAGTATTTCTAGCTTTACACCATTTATAAAGTACTCTGTTCTAGTCTTTTTTTGCTGACATGGAAATCTAACTGCCACAGTTTTGCCCATCTCTTTAAGATATTAATATCTCTTTGCAATGTTCTGCTTCCAGCTACACTGCTTACAATGCTGCCTATTTTTGTGTCATTGGTAAACTTGGGTATGTTGCATTCTACCACAACATCTTAAATTGTTAACAAATACAGCAAACTGAGACACACACAGGCTTTGCACCAGTAGACAGGAGTGAATCATTCCAACCTAGAGGCTTTTTAACTCCAGATTTATGTTTTTTTAAAGAAAAAATAGAATTCAAATTCACAACAGCCCAGCGTGGGATTTGAACTCCTACTTTTTCAATCATCAGCTCAGGCCTTCAAATTAAAACCCATAAAAAGAGATTCATTTTCCTCCTGCTGATGTCTGACGGTCTCAGGTTTTGTATATTGTTCCCTTCGCCTCTTCTTCCATGTGTTTGAAGTCTTTGAAGTTTGTCAGACATTGGTAAACTACTTCATGTGGTGTTCTGTAAATACCTTCAATTCTGTGTATCTGGAAGGGACACAATTCAAATTCTCACCTTATTGCATCAACCAAAACCTGCAGGTCCATTCAAACAACTCTATTTCCTGTCTCTGCAAAGACAGCTCACACTTCCACAATGCAGGAATGTCTGAATGGAAACAGCTTTTGACACATTTCCCAACACGTTTGCTAACACTTTTCAGGATGAAGCTAAATTCAACTTAGAGATTGCAAGCCCCAAATTGAATCTTTTAGATGTAAAAAGTGACACAAATGAAATCCCAGATCTCTCTGTCCCTGCACCCATTTTAACATTGTACCATTTAGTTTATATCGCTTCTCCTCAGCCTTCCTTCCAAAATGCATCATTTTACATTTCTCAGCATTGAAGTTAACCTGCTATGTGTCTGACCATTTCACCAGACTGCCTCTATCCTCCTGAAGTCTACTCCTATTCCCTTCACTGTTCATTACATTGCAAATGGCACAATGTTGAAGTTATGCCCTGTAAACCCAAGTCTAAGTCATTCATATATCAATAAGATCAGTGGTCCTAATCAAAACCCCTGGGGAATACCACAATTTACACTGTATACAGTGAGTACAAAAGCCGAGAGGGTGTGCTGAACATTTATAAAGCTCTGGTCAGGTAACAGAGAGGGAGAGACTGGGATTCAGAGGGTAACAGAGAGGGAGAGACTGGGACTCAGAGGGTAACAGAGAGGGAGAGACTGGGATTCAGAGGGTAACGGAGAGGGAGAGACTGGGACTCAGAGGGTAAATGAGAGGGAGAGACTGGGACTCAGAGGGTAAGAGAGAGGGAGAGACTGGGATTCAGACGGAAACAGAGAGGGAGAGACTGGGATTCAGACGGTAACGGAGAGGGAGAGTCTGGGATTCAGAGGGTAACAGAGAGGGAGAGTCTGGGATTCAGAGGGAAACAGAGAGGGAGAGACTGGGATTCAGACGGTAACAGAGAGGGAGAGTCTGGGATTCACAGGGTAACAGAGAGGGAGAGTCTGGGACTCAGAGGGTAAGAGAGAGGGAGAGACTGGGATTCACAGGGTAACAGAGAGGGAGATTCTGGGATTCAGAGGGAAACATGGAGGGAGAGACTGGGATTCAGAGGGGAACAGAGAGCGAGAGACTGGGATTCAGAGGGTAACAGAGAGGGAGAGACTGGAATTCAGAGGGTAACAGAGAGCGAGAGACTGGGATTCAGAGGGTAACGGAGAGGGAGAGACTGGGATTCAGAGAGTAACAGAGAGGGAGAGACTGGAATTCAGAGGGTAACAGAGAGGGAGAGTCTGGGATTCAGAGGGTAACAGAGAGGGAGAGACTGGGATTCAGAGGGTAACAGAGAGGGAGAGACTGGGATTCAGAGAGTAACAGAGAGGGAGAGACTGGGATTCAGAGGCTAACAGAGGGAAAAATAGAGTTGGCGAGGGCAACATAGAAATTTTAAGGCACAGAAAGCGGCCACTTGGCCCATCCTCTCTGTGCCAGCCGAAAACGATCAACCTATTCTAATCCCACCTTCCAGCATTTGGTCTGAGCTCTGCAGCTTACCGCACTTGAGGTGCCGATCCAGACTCCTTCTGAATGAGTTGAGGGTCTCTGCCTCAACTACCCTTTCAGGCAGTGAGTTCCAGACCATCGCGACCCTCTGGGTGAAAAAGATTTTCCTTAACTCCCCTCTAATTTTTCTGCCAATCACTTTAAATCTATGCCCCCTCGTCACTGACCTTTCTGCTATGGTTCTCTGCCCTTCACCTCCACTCTATCCAGGACCCTCAACATTTTGTACATTTCAATCAGATCTCCCCTCGGCCTTCGCTTTTCCAAGGACAACAACCCCTGCCTATCCTCATAGCTACAATTCTCCAGTCCTGGCAACATCCTAGAAAATGGGAGAGAGACAAAGTCCCGTGTTCATAACACATGGATAAAGAGGTTAATCATCTGAGCTGTAACTCTGAGACAGAGACAGAGAGGGAGGGAGAGAGGGAGGGAGAGAGGGAGGGAGAGAGGGAGGGAGAGAGGGAGGGAGAGAGGGAGGGAGAGATAGTGTGGGGGAGACACAAACTGAGACGTGGACAGAGGCAGCGAGAGAGAGGGAGAGATAGAGAGGGAGAGGCTGAAGAGAGAGAGGCAGAGAGAGAGAGGCAGAGAGAGAGATAGAGAGAGACAGAGAGGGAGCGATGGTGTGAGGGAGGCACAAATTGAGACATGGACAGAGGTTGAGAAAGAGAGAGAGGGAGAGACAGAGAGAGAGAGCTGGGGGAGAGACAGATAGAGAGTGAGAGAGGCACAGAGAGAGAAGGAGACACAGTGAGGCAGACATAGAGAGGCAGACAGAGAGCTAGAGAGAGACAGAGAGAGAGGGAGAGATGGTGTGAGGGAGGCACAAATTGAGACATGGACAGAGGTAGAGAGAGAGAGGGAGAGATAGAGCGAGAGAGAGAAAAAGACAGAGAGGGATAGATAGCGAGAGAGAGAGGGGGTAAGACAGATAGCGAGGGACAGAGGCAGTGTGGGAGAGGCAGTGTGAGAGAGGCAGATTAGAAGGTAGCAAATGTAACCCCACTATTTACAAAAGGAAGGAGAGAGAAAATGGGGAACTAAAGACCTGTTCGTCTAACATCAGTCATTGGGAAAATGGTCGAATCTGTAATAAAGGATGTGATAACAGGACACTTAAAGAGAGATTGCGGGGGGGTGGGGGGGAGAGAGAGAAATGGGGGGAGAGAGAAATGGGGGGGGAGAGAGAGGGGGGAGAGTGCGTGAGTGAGACGGAGCAAAGGAGAGAGATACTAGGTTAGGTGGGACAATAAGCTGTGAGGAGAACACAAATAGATTACAAAGGGAGATGGTTTGGGATAGACAGCGATAAATGTCCCAGTGTTGTGGGAACATAAAATGGCCACTGAAAATGAACCTAAAATGGCTGACTGATGTGTGTGGATTTCCACAGATGAGAGGAGAGAGAGAGAGACAGACAGACAGACAGACAGACAGACAGAAAGAGAGACAAAGAGGGAGACAGAGACCAAGACACAGAGAGTGATCGCAGGATATTGGGCGTAGGACAGAGGAAGAGGAGGAGGCCATTTGGCCCCTCAACCCTGTTCTGTCATTCAATGAGCTCATGGCTGATGTGTGATCTAACTCCATGTACCTATCTTTGTCCCTTAATACCTTTGGTTAACAAAAATCTATCAAACTCAGATTTAAAAATTAACAAGTGTCTCAGCATCAATTGCTGATTGTGGAAGAGAGTTCCAAACTGATACCACACCTGGTGTGTTGAAGTGTTTCTTCATTTCACTCCTGAAAGGTTTTTAGACGAGGTTTATATTTTTAGACTATGCCCCCATGTTCTAGACTCTGCAGCCAGTGGGAATTGTTACTCTCTGTCCACCCTATCAGTTTCCCTTATTATCTTGAAAACAATCATCAAATCACACCTGAGCCTTCAAAATTCCAGGGATACAGAGTAAATCTCCAGCTGCACTGTCCCATTAAATATTCCCAAGCCAAGCACAATGTTGGGTTTGATACAGAGTAAATTTCCCTCGACACTGTCCCATCACACACTCCCAGGGCAGGAACATCATGGGGTGGATACAGAGTGAATCTCACTCTACACTGTCCGAAACAGACAGAGAGAGAGAGAGAATGAGAGAAATAGAGGGAGACACAGACAGACAGGGTGTGTGAGAGTGAAAGAAGGATATAAAACATCAGACATAGGAAGATGAGGAGGCAATTTAACCCCTCGACCCTGTTCCAGCATTCAGTGAGATCAGGGCTGATCTGTGATCGAACTAACACCATATATCCCACCTTTGCCCTTTATCTCTTAATACCTTTGGTTAACAAGAATCTATCAATCACAGGTTTAAAAATTAACCAATAAGCCAGCATGAAATTTCCACAAACAATATCATGAGGGTGTGATGGTTCCCACAGTGGAATAGCTGGCTGAATATTTATAATGGAGGCTATTCCTTCTGGATCATCAAAAGTGTCCGCCTGGGCCCCAACTTTACTGCATTCCTCCCTCTCCCGATGTTCGTTTTCTCTCCATACCTATCTCAAATATGTTTGTGTACACAGCAGTGAAGGATTAAATCAAGTTAATATATCTTACATTATCCTCTTCATCCAACTCAACATTCTCTCTCTCTCTCCAAGTTTGTCCCTCTCTACGGCCCTCTCTATGCCTTCATATCTAACCCTCCGTCCCTCTGTCTCTCTCCCAGTGTCAGTGATAGCAGAGAGAGAGACAGAGATAGAAGGAGAGGGAGGGAGTGACAGAGAGGGAAAGACAGATGGAGGGGCAGAGTGAGAGAAAGAGAGAGGAGAGAGATGGAGTGACAGTGAGGGAAGGACAGATGGAGAGACAGAGAGAGAGAGAGACAGAGATAGAAATAGAAAGACAGAGAGGGAGTGACAGAGATAGAAGGAGAGGGAGGGAGTGACAGAGAGGGAAAGACAGATGGAGGGACAGAGTGAGAGACAGAGAGAGGAGAGAGATGGAGTGACAGTGAGGGAAGGACAGATGGAGAGACAGAGAGAGAGAGAGACAGAGATAGAAATAGAAAGACAGAGAGGGAGTGACAGAGATAGAAGGAGAGGGAGGGAGTGACAGAGAGGGAAAGACAGATGGAGGGACAGAGTGAGAGACAGAGAGAGGAGAGAGATGGAGTGACAGTGAGGGAAGGACAGATGGAGAGACAGAGAGAGAGAGACAGAGATAGAAATAGAAAGACAGAGAGGGAGTGACAGAGATAGAAGGAGAGGGAGGGAGTGACAGAGAGGGAAAGACAGATGGAGGGACAGAGTGAGAGACAGAGAGAGGAGAGAGATGGAGTGACAGTGAAGGAAGGACAGATGGAGGGATAGAGAGAGAGAGAGACAGAGATAGAAGGAGAGAGATGGAGTGATGGGGGTGGGTGGGAAGACAGATGGAGAGACCAAGAGAGAGACAGAGAGAGATGGAGAGAGATGGAGTGACAGGAAGGGAAGGACCGATGGACAGGTGGAGGGATGGAGAGAGAGAGAGACAGAGACAGAAGGAGAGAGAGGGAGAGACAGAGAGGGAAAGACAGATGGAGGGACAGAGAGAGAGACAGAGAGAGAGACAGAGAGAGAGAGAGAAGGAGAGATTGGGAGAGACAGAGAGGGAAAGGCAGTTGGAGAGACAGAGAGAAAGAGAGAGGGGCAGAGATGGAAGGAGAGAGGGGGAGTGACAAGGAGGGAAAGACAGATGGAAAGACAGAGAGGGAGAGACAGTGATAGAAGGAGAGAGAGGGAGAGACAGAGAGGCAAAGACAGATGGAGGGACAGAGAGACAGAGAGAGAGGCAGAGAGAGAGAGAGAAGGAGTGTTTGGGAGAGACAGAGAGGGAAAGGCATTTGGAGAGACAGAGAGAGAAGGAGAGAGAGGGAGTGTCAGAGAGGGAAGGACGGATGGACAGCTGGAGGGATTGAGAGAGAGAGACAGAGATAGAAGGAGAGAGAGGGAGAGACAGAGAGGGAAAGGCAGATGGAGGGACAGAGAGAGAGACTGATAGGCAGAGAACGAGAGAGAAGGAGAGATTGGGAGAGACAGAGAGGGAAAGGCAGATGGAGGGACAGAGAGAGAGACTGATAGGCAGAGAACGAGAGAGAAGGAGAGATTGGGAGAGACAGAGAGGGAAAGGCAGATGGAGGGACAGAGAGAGAGAGACAGAGAGATGGAGGGAGAGTGAGGGAGTGACAGGGAGGGAAAGACAGATGGAAAGACAGAGGGAGAGAGACAGTGAAAGAAGTAGAGAGAGGGTGAGACAGATAGGGAAAGACAGATGGAGAGACAGCGAGAGAGGCAGAGATGGAAGTAGCGAGAGGGAGTGATGGGGAGGGAAAGACAGATGGAGAGACAGATGGAGAGACAGTGATGGAAGGAGAGAGAGGGAGAGACAGAGATTGAAGGAGAGAGAGGGAGTGACTGGGAGGGAAAGAGAGATGGAGAGATAGAGAGAGACAGAGAGGGAAAGACAGATGGAGGGACAGAGAGAGAGACAGAGACAGAGAGAAAAGGAGAGGTTGGGAGAGACAGAGAGGGAAAGGCAGTTGGAGACAGAGAGAGAGCGAGGGGCAGAGATGGAAGGAGAGAGAGGGAGTGACAGGGAGGGAATGACAGATGGAAAGACAGAGAGAGGGAGACAGTGGTAGAAGGAGAGAGAGGGAGAGACAGGGAGGGAAAGACAGATGGATGGACAGAGAGAGAGACAGAGAGAGAAGGAGAGAGAGGGAGTGTCAGGCAGGGAAGGATGGATGGACAGATGGAGGGATTGACAGAGAGAGAAAGAGATGGAAGGAGAGAGAGGGAGAGACAGAGAGGGAAAGACAGATGGAGGGACAGAGAGAGAGGCAGAGACAGAGAGAGAAGGAAAGATTGGGAGAGGCAGAGAGGGAAAGGCAGATGGAGGGACAGAGAGAGAGAGAGAGAGGCAGAGATGGAAGGAGAATGAGGGAGTGACAGGGAGGGAAAGACAGATGGAAAGACAGAGGGAGAGAGACAGTGAAAGAAGGAGAGAGAGGGAGAGACAGAGAGGGAAAGACAGATGGAGAGACAGCGAGAGAGGCAGAGATGGAAGTACAGAGAGGGAGTGATGGGGAGGGAAAGACAGATGGAGAGACAGTGATAGAAGGAGAGAGAGGGAGAGACAGAGATTGAAGGAGAGAGAGGGAGTGACTTGGAGGGAAAGAGAGATGGAGAGATGGAGAGAGAGAGACAGAGAGGGAAAGACAGATGGAGGGACAGAGAGAGAGACAGAGAGAGAGGCAGAGACAGAGACAGAAGGAGAGATTGGGAGAGACAGAGAGGGAAAGGCAGTTGGAGAGAGAGGGGCAGAGATGGAAGGAGAGAGAGGGAGTGACAGGGAGGGAAAGACAGATGGAGAGACAGAGAGAGGTGCAGAGATGGAAGGAGACAGAGGGAGAGACAGGGAGGGAAAGACAGATGGATGGACAGAGAGAGAGACAGAGAGAGAAGGAGAGAGAGGGAGTGTCAGGCATGGAAGGACGGATGGACAGATGGAGGGATTGACAGAGAGAGAAAGAGATAGAAGGAGAGAGAGGGAGAGACAGAGAGGGAAAGGCAGTTGGAGAGACAGAGAAAGAGAGAGAGGCAGAGATGGAAGGAGAGAGAGGGAGTGACAGGGAGGCAAGGACAGATGGAAAGACAGTGAGAGAGACAGTGATAGAAGGAGAGAGAGGGAGAGACAGAGATTGAAAGAGTGAGAGGGAGTGACTGGGAGGGAAAGAGAGATGGAGAGATAGAGAGAGAGAGACAGAGATAGAAGGAGAGAGAGGGAGAGACAGAGAGGGAAAGGCAGTTGGAGACAGAGAGAGAGAGAGGGGCAGAGATGGAAGGAGAGAGAGGGAATGACAGGGCGGGAATGACAGATTCAAAGAGAGAAAGAGAGACAGTGGTAGAAGAAGAGAGAGGGAGAGACAGAGAGGGAAAGACAGATAGAGAGAGAGAGGCAGAGATGGAAGGAGACAGAGGGAGTGACAGCGAGGGAAAGACAGATGGACGGACAGAGAGAGAGACAGAGAGAGAAGGAGAGAGATGGAGTGTCAGGCAGGGAAGGACGGATGGACAGATGGAGGGATTGACAGAGAGAGACAGAGATAGAAGGACAGAGAGGGAGAGACAGAGAGGGAAAGACAGATGGAGGGACAGAGAGAGAGGCAGAGACAGAGAGAGAAGGAGAGATTGGGAGAGACAGAGAGGGAAAGGCAGTTGGAGAGACAGAAAAAGAGAGAGAGGCAGAGATGGAAGGAGAGAGAGGGAGTGACAGGGAGGGAAGGACAGATGGAAAGACAGTGAGAGAGACAGTGATAGAAGGAGAGAGAGGGGGAGACAGAGATTGTAAGAGTGAGAGGGAGTGACTGGGAGGGAAAGAGAGATGGAGAGATAGAGAGAGAGAGACAGAGATGGAAGCAGAGAGGGGAGAGACAGAGGGAAAGACAGATGGAGGGACAGAGAGCGAGGCAGAGACAAAGAGAGAAGGAGAGATTGGGAGAGACAGAGAGGGAAAGGCAGTTGGAGAGACAGAGCGAGAGAGAGAGTGGCAGAGATGGAAGGAGGGAGAGGGAATGTCAGGAAGGGAAAGACAGATGGAAAGACAGAGAGAGAGAGACAGTGATAGAAGGAGAGAGAGGGAGAGACTGGGAGGGAAAGACAGATGGAGGGACAGAGAGAGAAGGAGAGAGAGGGAGTGTCAGGGAGGGATGGACAGATGGAGGGATTGAGAGAGAGAAACAGAGATAGAAGGAGAGATTGGGAGAAACAGAGAGGGAAAGGCAGTTGGAGAGACAGAGATGGAAGGAGAGAGAGGGAGTGATGGGGAGGGAAAGACAGATGGAGAGACAGAGAGAAAGACAGCGATAGAAGGAGAGAGAGGGAGTGACAGGGAGGGAAAGACAGACAGAGGGACAAAGTGAGAGACAGAGAGAGAAGGAGAGATAGGGAGAGACAGAGAGGGACAGAAAGATGGAGAGATAGAGATAAAAGGAGAGAGATGGAGAGACAGGGAGGGAATGACAGACGGACGGAGAGAGAGAGGGTCAGAGATAGAAGGAGAGAGAGGGAGTGACACGGGGGGAAAGACAGATGGAGGGACGGTGAGAAAGTGAAGGAGGGAGAGGGAGAGATAGAGAGGAGGAGAGTGGGAGTGACAGAGAGGGTAAGACAAATGGTGGAACAGAGAGAGAGAGAGAGATAGTAGGAGAGATTGGGAGCAACAGAGAGGGAAAGGCAGATGGAGGGACAGAGAGAGAGAGACAGAGAGACAGAGAGAGAGGCAGAGACAGAGAGAGAAGGAGAGTGTGGATGAGACAGAGAGGGAAAGGCAGTTGGAGAGACAGAGAGAGAGAGAGGCAGAGATGGAAGGAGAGAGAGGGAGTGACAGGAAGGGAAAGACATATGGAAAGACAGAGAGAGAGAGACAGAGATAGATGGAGAGAGAGGGAGAGACAGAGAGGTAAAGACAGATGGATGGACAGAGAGACTGAGAGGCAGAGATGGAAGGAGAGAGAGGGAGAGACAGAGAGGGAAAGACAGATGGTGGGACAGAGAGAGAGAGAGAGAGAGAGAGAAAGGGAGAGAAATGGAGTCACAGGGAGGGAAGGACAGATGGAGGGATAGAGAGATAGAGACAGAGATAGAAGGAGAGAGACGGATTGATGGGTGGGGTGTGGGAAGACAGATGGAGGGACAGGGAGAGAGGCAGGGATAGAACGAGTGAGAGGGAGTGATAGGGAGGGAAATTCACAAGGAAAGACAGAGAGAAAGACAGAGATAGGAGAGAGTGGGAGTGACAGGGAGGGAAAGACGGATGGAGGGACAGAGTGAGAGAGAAGGAGAGAGAGGGAGTGACAGAGAAGGAGAGAGGGGTTAGAGGAAAAAACAGATGGAGAGACAGAGAGATACAGAGATAGAAGGAGAGAGAGGGAGTGTCAGGGAGGCTAAGACAGATAGAGGGACAGACTGAGAGACAGAGAGAGTGATGGAGTGACAGGGAGGGAAGGACTGATGGAGGGCTAGAGAGAGAGAGATAGAAGGACATAGAGGGAGTGACAGAAAGGGAAAGACTGATGGAGAGACAGAGAGAGGCAGAGATGGAAGGAGAGAGAGAGGGAGTGATAGAAAGGGAAAGACAGATGGAGAGACAGAGATAGAAGGAGAGAGATGGAGAGACAGAGAGGGAAAGACAGATGGAGGGACAGAGAGTGAGAGGCAGAGATAGAAGGAGAGAGAGGAAGTGACAGAGAGGGAACGACAAATGGAGGGACAGAGAGAGAGAGGAGATCGATGGACAGACATAGAGAGGGAAAGACAGATGGAAAGACAGAGAGAGAGAGTAAGGGAGAGAAAGGGAGAGAAGGAGAGAGATGGAGTGACAGAGAGGGAAGGATAGATGGAGGGATAGAGAGCGAGAGACATAGATAGGAGAGAGAGGGAGTGACAGGTGGTGGGGGGTGGATACAGATGGAGGGACCGAGAGAGAGAGGAGAGAGAGGGATAGACAGAGAGAAGGAGAGAGGGATTGGCAGAGAGCGAAAGACATTTGGAGGAACAGAGAGCGAGACAGAGATAGAAGGAGAGAGAGGTAGTGACCGAGAGGGAAAGACAGATGGAGGGACAGAGAGAGAGGCAGAGACAGAGAGATGGAGAGAGAGGGAGAGACAGAAAGGGAAAGACAGATGGAGAGACAGAGAGAGAGAGAGACACAGATAGAAGGAGAGAGAGGGAGAGACAGAGAGGAAAAGGCAGATGGAGGGGCAGAGAGAGAGAGATTAAGATAGAGCGACAGAGAGAGAGATAGAAGGAGAAAGACATAGAGATAGAGAGGGAAAGACAGAAGGAGGGACAGAGAGAGAGACAGAGAGAGTGGCAGAGACAGAGGTAGATGGAGAGAGAGTGAGTGTCAGGAGGAGGGGGAGAGTGAGATAGAGGGGGGAGAGACAGATAGATGGAGAGAGACAGATAGAGGGAGAGAGACAGACAGATAGATGGAGAGACAGACAGATAGAGGGAGAGACAGACAGATAGAGGGGGAGAGTGAGATAGAGGGGGAGAGTGAGATAGAGGGGCAGAGTGAGATAGAGGGGCAGAGGGAGAGAGACGGGCAGAGGGAGAGAGACGGGCAGAGGGAGAGAGACGGGGTGATGGAGATATAGGGGGTCAGAGGGAGAGAGAGGGGGGAGAGGGAGATATAGGGGGAGAGGGAGATATTGGGGGTATGTGAGATAGTGGGGGGAGAGACAGATAGAGGGGACGAGTGAGATAGAGGGGGGAGTGAGATAGAGGGGCAGAGGGAGAGAGAGGGGCAGAGGGAGAGAGAGGGGCAGAGGGAGAGAGACGGGGAGAGGGAGATATAGGGGGCAGAGGGGGGAGAGGGAGATGTAGGGGGAGAGGGAGATATTTGGGGTGTGTGAGATAGAGGGCGAGAGACAGATTGAGGGGGAGTGGGAGATAGAGGGGGAGAGGGAGATAGGGGGGAGAGGGAGAGAGAGCGGGAGAGGGAGAGAGGGAGATAGAGGGGGAGAGACAGATAGAGAGCGAGAGTGAGATAGAGGGGGAGAGTGAGATAGAGGGGGAGAGTGAGATAGAGGGGGAGAGGGAGATATTGGGGGTGTGTGAGATAGTGGAGGGAGAGACAGATAGAGGGGGAGAGTGAGATAGAGGGGAAGAGTGAGATAGAGGGGGTGTGTGAGATAGAGGCTGTGTGTGAGATAGAGGGGTTGTGTGAGATAGAGGCTGTGTGTGAGATAGAGGCGGTGTGTGAGATAGAGGGGGTGTGGGAGATAGAGGGGGTGTGGGAGATAGAGGGGGTGTGGGAGATAGAGGGGGAGAGTGAGATAGAGGGGAAGAGTGAGATAGAGGGGAAGAGTGAGATCGAGGGGAAGAGTGAGATCGAGGGGATGTGTGAGATCGAGGAGATGTGTGAGATAGAGAGGGAGAGGGAGATAAAGGGGCAGAGGGAGATAGAGGGGGAGAGGGAGATAGAGGGGGGGTGAGGGAGAGTGAGCGGGTGAGGGAGATAGAGGGGGATTGGGAGATAGAGGGGGAGAGGGAGATAGAGGGTGTGAGGGAGATAGAGGGGGGAGAGGGAGATAGAGGGGGGAGAGGGAGATAGAGGGTGGAGACGGAGATAGAGGGTGGAGACGGAGATAGAGGGTGGAGACGGAGATAGAGGGGGAGAGATGGATGGGGTAGAGGGTGGTGAACCTGTGGAATTCTCTACCGCAGGAGGCAGTGGAGGCCAAGTCATTAAATATATTCATGGAGGAGAGAGATATATTTCTAAATGTCAAAGGGATCAAGGGGTATGGGGAGAAAGTGGGAACAGGGTACTGAATTAGACCATCGGTCATGATCTTTATTGAATGACGGAGCAGGCCCAAAGGGCCGAATGGCCTGCTCCTGCTCCTATTTTCTATGTTTCTATGAGAGAGGTGGATTGAGAGAGGGAGAGAGAAGGAGAAACAGAGAGAGAAGGAGAGATAAGATGGAGCGAGGTGACCCTGATATTCTCTCTCTCACGCACACACATCCAGACACACACAGACACATCCATGAAGGGACACACAGAGACACACACACACAGAGACACACACACACACAGACACACACACACACAGAGACACACACACACACACAGACACACACAGAGACACACACACACACACACAGACACACACACACACACAGACACACACCGACACACCCAGACAGATTTTACAATCCACACTGATGTCAGTAAAAATGACCAACAGAACCTCAGTAACAATCCCCAGTGTCTGCCCAGTCCTGAGAGAGACAGATAGGGCAGTGACAGAGAAAGACAGTGAAAGAAGGAGGACAAAACAGCTTGTAGGAGAAACTTTACATTTCTTTGTTTTCCACAGATTTTATTAAAAGTTGAAAGGGACTGGACACTGGAAAAGCTGTCAACACACAACAACAACACTGAGAGACTTTAGATGTGAGGGAAGGGGAGACACACTTTAAAATCCACACTGATGTCAGTAAAAATCCCCAAACACAACCTCAGTAACAATCCCCATTATCTGCCCAGTCCTGTATTGTGAGTTTCTTCTTTGGCCTCCTTATCTCGAGAGACAATGGGTAAGTGCCTGGAGGTGGTCAGTGGTTTGTGGAGCAGCGCCTGGAGTGGCTATAAAGGCCAATTCTAGAGTGACAAGCTCTTCCACAGGTGCTGCAGAGAAATGTGATTGTCGGGGCTGTTACACAGTTGGCTCTTCCCTTGCGCCTCTGTCTTTTTTGTGGGTTTAGTGTGAGGGTTTGAAGGGGGAGGGTTGGATCAGTGTTTGATATTTTGAAACTGCAGGGAAAGAATGAAAGGTTTAAAATGAACTAAGAGATGTCTGAAAGCATTGCTGTGCTGGGATTAACATGGAGAGACAGAGAGAGAGACAGAGATAGAAGGAGAGAGACGGAGAGACAGAGAGGGAAAGACAGATGGAGGGACGGAGAGAGATACAGAGATAGAAGGAGAGAGAGGGAGAGACAGAAAGGGAAAGACTGATGGCGGGACAGAGAGAGAGTCAGAGAGAGAGGCAGAGAGAGAGGCAGAAAGGGAGAGAGAAGGTGAGAGAGAAGGTGAGAGAGAAGGTGAGAGAGGGAGAGACAGGGGGGGAAAGACAGATGGAGAGACAGAGAGAGAGACAGAGATAGAAGGAGAGAGAGGGAGAGACAGAGAGCGAAAGACAGATGGAGGGACAGACAGAGAGAGACAGGGAGAGAGAAGGAGTTACAGGGAGGGAAGGACAGATGGAGGGATAGAGAGAGAGAGAGACAGAGATAGGAGAGCGAGGGAGTGACAGAGAGGGAATTGCAGATGGAGGGACAGAGAGAGAGACAGAGAGAGAAGGAGAGACAGAGAGGGAAAGACAGATGGAGAGGTAGAGATAGAAGGAGAGAGAGGGAGAGACTGAGAAGGAAAGACAGATGGAGGGACAGAGAGAGAGAGAGAGAGAGAGAGAGGCAGAGAGAGAGAGAGAGAAAGAGAGAGAGGGAGTGTTAGGAAGGGAAAGCCAGACGGACGGACAAAGTGAGAGACAGAGAGAGAAGGAGAGCGATGGAGTGACGGGGAGGGAAGGAAAGATGGAGGGATAGAGAGAGGGAGACAGAAATCGAAGGAGAGAGGAGGAGTGACAGAGAGGGAAAGACAAATGAAGGGACAGAGAGAGAGACGGAGAGAGTGGCAGAGACAGAGATAGAAGGAGCGAGAGGGAGTGAAGGGTGGGGGGAAGACAGATGGAGAGATAGAGAGAGAGAGAAGGAGAGAGAGGGCAAGACAGAGAGAAGGAGAGAGGGAGTGACAGAGAGAAAGACCGATGGAGGGACAGAGAGAGAGACAGAGAGAGTGGCAGAGACAGAGTGAGAAGGAGAGATAGGGAGTGTCAGGATAGCAATGGGGAGAGATTACCAGAGAGGAAGAGATTGGGATGGAGAGTGTCGGTCAGTGTTCCTGCAAAGCTGTGTGCAGCAGCCTGGAAGGTACCACGCAGGTCCTGTTCCGTGATAAATAACACACGTCTTCGAAGATTCTTAAAAGTTTAAAGGGACTGCACGTGGGATAAAAAAAACTTGCCGTGCACAACAACTAAATTTTCCGGGAACATTGGAGCCAGCTGTAGCTCAGTGGGTAATAATCCTGCCTCTGAGTTATACGTTTGTGGGTTCAGGTCCGAACACAAAATCTAGGCTGATGTCACCCAACAGAAAATCAGAACAGACCAGCGAGACACAGAAAAGGAAACTTGTGTTGAATTTGTGAGCCTCGCTTTCTGTAATGTTTTAGTGTTTGGTCAGAATGTTGACCCAGTGAAATTTTGCCCCTGTGGCATGAGAGTTATCTGAATAGAGATTATAACATCTTATTACAACATGAAGGTACCGTGCGCACTGAGTATAACAACATTTGCAGCGTCCCATCATGTAAAATACTTTACTGGGTGTGGGATCAGGGTTTGATATTTCCAAAACACTGAGGTAAACTCGGAACTTTTAATCAGCCCTGGGAGGAAAGTAAACCTGGAGACTTTCAAACAGTAATCAATGTCAGATTTGATCAATTATTAGGGATTCATCAATTTAGTATACAAAGCAGACAGAATATGCCGTTAAAGAGCGGGATATGGGTTTCCTACCAGCCTGCAGAAGGAAGTGCACCCTCTGCAGTTGTGGTATCACCAAAAGCAGCCAAATTAAAATAGCAAATTGATGTATGTGGAGTTTTACTGAGGTTCTGAGAGAGGAGAGAGAAACAGGCAAAGACACAGACAGCCAGACACACACACCCACACACAGAGAACCACACACACAGACCGACATGCACAGACACACAGACACAGAGACCGACATGCACAGACACACACACAAACAGACTGCCCAAGGGACAGAGAGTGACAGAAGAATATTTCAATTTCTATAATATTTCAATTTCAGTTTCTATAAGATCCCCCCTCATTCTTCTGAATTCCAATGAATATAATCCCAATCTACTCAGTCTCTCCTCATAAGCCAACCCCCTCAACTCCGGAATCAACCTAGTGAACCTCCTCTGCACCCTCTCCAGTGCCAGTACATCCTTTCTCAAGTAAGGAGACCAAAACTGCACACAGTACTCCAGGTGCGGCCTCACCAGTACCTTATACAGCTGCAACATAACCTCTCTGCTTTTAAACTCAATCCCTTTAGCAATGAAGGACAAAATTCCATTTGCCTTCCTAATTACTTGCTGTACCTGCAGACCAACCTTTTGCGATTCATGCACAAGGACACCCAGGTCCCTCTGCATAGCAGCATGCTGCAACTTTTTACCATTCAAGTAATAATCCTTTTTACTGTTACTCCTACCGAAATGAATAACTTCACATTTATTAACATTGTATTCCATCTGCCAGACCTTTGCCCACTCACTCAATGTATCTATGTTCCTCTGCAAAGTTTCACAGTCATCTGCACACTTTGCTCTGCCACTCATCTTAGTGTCATCTGCAAACTTTAACAACCTACACGTGGTCCCCAACTCCAAATCATCGATATAAATTGTAAATAATTGTGGTCCCAACACCGATCCCTGAGGCACACCACTAGTGACTGATTGACATCCAAAATAGCACTCATTTATCCCCACTCTCTGCTTCCTGTTAGTCAACCAGAGAGGGAAAGGCAGTTGGAGAGACAGAGAGAGAGAGAGACGCAGAGATGGAAGGAGAGAGATGGAGTGACAGGGAGGGAAAGACAGATGGAGGGACAGAGTGAGAGACAGAGAGAGGAGAGAGATGGAGTGACAGGGAGGGAAGGACAGATGGAGACAGAGAGTGAGAGACAGAGATAGAAGGAGAGAGAGGGAGTAACAGGGAGGGAAAGACAGATGGAGGGACAGAGTGAGAGACAGAGAGAGGAGAGAGATGGAGTGACAGGGAGGGAAGGACAGATGGAGAGACTGAGAGAGAGACAGAGATAGAAGGAGAGAGAGGGAGTGACACGGAGGGAAAGACAGATGGAAAGAGAAAGAGAGATAGACAGAGATAGAAGGAGAGAGAGGGAGAGACAGCAAGGGAAAGACAGATGGAGGGACGGAGAGAGAGACAGAAAGAGAAGGAGAGAGAGGGAGTGTCAGGGAGGGAAAGACAGATGGAGGGACAGAGAGAGAGAGACAGAGAGAGAAGGAGAGAGATGGAATGACAGGGAGTGAAGGACAGATGGAGGGATAGAGAGAGAGACAGAGACAGAGATAGAAGGAGAGAATGGAGAGACAGCAAGGGAAAGACAGATGGAGGGACGGAGAGAGAGACAGAGAGAGAAGGAGAGAGAGGGAGTGTCAGGGAGGGAAAGACAGATGGAGGGGCAGAGAGAGAGAGAGACAGAGAGAGAAGGAGAGAGATGGAATGACAGGGAGTGAAGGACAGATGGAGGGATAGAGAGAGAGACAGAGACAGAGATAGAAGGAGAGAATGGAGTGACATAGAGGGAAGGACAGATGGAGGGATAAAGAGAGAGACATAGAGAGAAGGAGAGAGAGGGAGAGACAGAGAGGGAAAGACTGATGGAGAGACAGAGAGAGAGAGACAGAGATAGAAGGAGAGAGAGGGAGAGACAGAGAGGGAAAGACAGATGGAGGGACAGAGAGAGAGACAGAGAAAGAAGGAGAGAGAGGGAGAGACAGAGAGGGAAAGGCAGTTGGAGAGACAGAGAGAGAGGCAGAGATGGAAGGAGAGAGAGGGTGTGACAGGGAGGGAAAGACAGATGGAAAGAGAGAGAGAGAGAGAGACAGAGGTAGAAGGAGAGAGAGGGAGAGACAGAGAGGGAAAGACAGATGGAGGGACAGAGAGAGAGAGAGACAGAGAAAGAAGGAGAGAGAGGGAGAGACAGAGAGGGAAAGGCAATTGGAGAGACAGAGAGAGAGGCAGAGATGGAAGGAGAGAGAGGGAGAGACAGAGAGGGAAAGACAGATGGAAAGAGAGAGAGAGAGAGACAGCGTGGGAAAGACACATGGAGGGGCAGAGAGTGAGACAGAGAGAGAAGGAGAGAGAGGGAATAACAGGGAGTGAAGGACAGATGGAGGGATAGAGAGAGAGACAGAGAGAGAGGCAGAGACAGAGATAGAAGGAGAGAATGGAGTGACATAGAGGGAAGGACAGATGGAGGGATAAAGAGAGAGACATAGAGAGAAGGAGAGAGAGGGAGAGACAGAGAGGGAAAGACTGATGGAGAGACAGAGAGAGACAGAGATAGAAGGAGAGAGAGGGAGAGACAGACAGGGAAAGACAGATGGAGGGACAGAGAGAGAGACAGAGAAAGAAGGAGAGAGAGGGAGAGACAGAGAGGGAAAGGCAGTTGGAGAGACAGAGAGAGAGGCAGAGATGGAAGAAGAGAGAGGGTGTGACAGGGAGGGAAAGACAGATGGAAAGAGAGAGAGAGAGAGAGACAGAGGTAGAAGGAGAGAGAGGGAGTGACACGGAGGGAAAGACAGATGGAAAGAGAAAGAGAGATAGACAGAGATAGAAGGAGAGAGAGGGAGAGACAGCAAGGGAAAGACAGATGGAGGGACGGAGAGAGAGACAGAAAGAGAAGGAGAGAGAGGGAGTGTCAGGGAGGGAAAGACAGATGGAGGGACAGAGAGAGAGAGACAGAGAGAGAAGGAGAGAGATGGAATGACAGGGAGTGAAGGACAGATGGAGGGATAGAGAGAGAGACAGAGACAGAGATAGAAGGAGAGAATGGAGAGACAGCAAGGGAAAGACAGATGGAGGGACGGAGAGAGAGACAGAGAGAGAAGGAGAGAGAGGGAGTGTCAGGGAGGGAAAGACAGATGGAGGGGCAGAGAGAGAGAGAGACAGAGAGAGAAGGAGAGAGATGGAATGACAGGGAGTGAAGGACAGATGGAGGGATAGAGAGAGAGACAGAGACAGAGATAGAAGGAGAGAATGGAGTGACATAGAGGGAAGGACAGATGGAGGGATAAAGAGAGAGACATAGAGAGAAGGAGAGAGAGGGAGAGACAGAGAGGGAAAGACTGATGGAGAGACAGAGAGAGAGAGACAGAGATAGAAGGAGAGAGAGGGAGAGACAGAGAGGGAAAGACAGATGGAGGGACAGAGAGAGAGACAGAGAAAGAAGGAGAGAGAGGGAGAGACAGAGAGGGAAAGGCAGTTGGAGAGACAGAGAGAGAGGCAGAGATGGAAGGAGAGAGAGGGTGTGACAGGGAGGGAAAGACAGATGGAAAGAGAGAGAGAGAGAGAGACAGAGGTAGAAGGAGAGAGAGGGAGAGACAGAGAGGGAAAGACAGATGGAGGGACAGAGAGAGAGAGAGACAGAGAAAGAAGGAGAGAGAGGGAGAGACAGAGAGGGAAAGGCAATTGGAGAGACAGAGAGAGAGGCAGAGATGGAAGGAGAGAGAGGGAGAGACAGAGAGGGAAAGACAGATGGAAAGAGAGAGAGAGAGAGACAGCGTGGGAAAGACACATGGAGGGGCAGAGAGTGAGACAGAGAGAGAAGGAGAGAGAGGGAATAACAGGGAGTGAAGGACAGATGGAGGGATAGAGAGAGAGACAGAGAGAGAGGCAGAGACAGAGATAGAAGGAGAGAATGGAGTGACATAGAGGGAAGGACAGATGGAGGGATAAAGAGAGAGACATAGAGAGAAGGAGAGAGAGGGAGAGACAGAGAGGGAAAGACTGATGGAGAGACAGAGAGAGACAGAGATAGAAGGAGAGAGAGGGAGAGACAGACAGGGAAAGACAGATGGAGGGACAGAGAGAGAGACAGAGAAAGAAGGAGAGAGAGGGAGAGACAGAGAGGGAAAGGCAGTTGGAGAGACAGAGAGAGAGGCAGAGATGGAAGAAGAGAGAGGGTGTGACAGGGAGGGAAAGACAGATGGAAAGAGAGAGAGAGAGAGAGACAGAGGTAGAAGGAGAGAGAGGGAGTGACACGGAGGGAAAGACAGATGGAAAGAGAAAGAGAGATAGACAGAGATAGAAGGAGAGAGAGGGAGAGACAGCAAGGGAAAGACAGATGGAGGGACGGAGAGAGAGACAGAAAGAGAAGGAGAGAGAGGGAGTGTCAGGGAGGGAAAGACAGATGGAGGGACAGAGAGAGAGAGACAGAGAGAGAAGGAGAGAGATGGAATGACAGGGAGTGAAGGACAGATGGAGGGATAGAGAGAGAGACAGAGACAGAGATAGAAGGAGAGAATGGAGAGACAGCAAGGGAAAGACAGATGGAGGGACGGAGAGAGAGACAGAGAGAGAAGGAGAGAGAGGGAGTGTCAGGGAGGGAAAGACAGATGGAGGGGCAGAGAGAGAGAGAGACAGAGAGAGAAGGAGAGAGATGGAATGACAGGGAGTGAAGGACAGATGGAGGGATAGAGAGAGAGACAGAGACAGAGATAGAAGGAGAGAATGGAGTGACATAGAGGGAAGGACAGATGGAGGGATAAAGAGAGAGACATAGAGAGAAGGAGAGAGAGGGAGAGACAGAGAGGGAAAGACTGATGGAGAGACAGAGAGAGAGAGACAGAGATAGAAGGAGAGAGAGGGAGAGACAGAGAGGGAAAGACAGATGGAGGGACAGAGAGAGAGACAGAGAAAGAAGGAGAGAGAGGGAGAGACAGAGAGGGAAAGGCAGTTGGAGAGACAGAGAGAGAGGCAGAGATGGAAGGAGAGAGAGGGTGTGACAGGGAGGGAAAGACAGATGGAAAGAGAGAGAGAGAGAGAGACAGAGGTAGAAGGAGAGAGAGGGAGAGACAGAGAGGGAAAGACAGATGGAGGGACAGAGAGAGAGAGAGACAGAGAAAGAAGGAGAGAGAGGGAGAGACAGAGAGGGAAAGGCAATTGGAGAGACAGAGAGAGAGGCAGAGATGGAAGGAGAGAGAGGGAGAGACAGAGAGGGAAAGACAGATGGAAAGAGAGAGAGAGAGAGACAGCGTGGGAAAGACACATGGAGGGGCAGAGAGTGAGACAGAGAGAGAAGGAGAGAGAGGGAATAACAGGGAGTGAAGGACAGATGGAGGGATAGAGAGAGAGACAGAGAGAGAGGCAGAGACAGAGATAGAAGGAGAGAATGGAGTGACATAGAGGGAAGGACAGATGGAGGGATAAAGAGAGAGACATAGAGAGAAGGAGAGAGAGGGAGAGACAGAGAGGGAAAGACTGATGGAGAGACAGAGAGAGACAGAGATAGAAGGAGAGAGAGGGAGAGACAGACAGGGAAAGACAGATGGAGGGACAGAGAGAGAGACAGAGAAAGAAGGAGAGAGAGGGAGAGACAGAGAGGGAAAGGCAGTTGGAGAGACAGAGAGAGAGGCAGAGATGGAAGAAGAGAGAGGGTGTGACAGGGAGGGAAAGACAGATGGAAAGAGAGAGAGAGAGAGAGACAGAGGTAGAAGGAGAGAGAGGGAGAGACAGAGAGGGAAAGACAGATGGAGGGACAGAGAGAGAGAGAGACAGAGAAAGAAGGAGAGAGAGGGAGAGACAGAGAGGGAAAGGCAGTTGGAAAGAGAGAGAGAGAGAGACAGCGTGGGAAAGACACATGGAGGGGCAGAGAGTGAGACAGAGAGAGAAGGAGAGAGAGGGAGTGTCAGGGAGGGAAAGACAGATGGAGGGACAGAGAGAGAGAGAGAGACAGGGAGAGAGATGGAGTGACAGGGACTGAAGGAAAGATGGAGGGATAGAGACAGAGACAGAGAGAGGCAGAGACAGAGATCAAAGGAGAGAGATCGAGTGACGGGGAGTGGGGTGGGGGGTAGACAGATGTAGGGACAGAGAGAGAGAGGCAGAGATGGAAGGAGAGACAGGGAGTGACAGAGAGAGAAAGGCAGATGGAGGGATAGAGAGAGAGACAGAGAGAGAGAGACAGAGACCGAGATAGAAGGAGAGAGATGGAGTGACGGTGTGGGGGAGGGGGGTGGGTAGTCAGCTTGCTGACTATTTAAAATGGAGGCTATTCCTTCTGGATCATCAAAAGTGTCCGCCTGGGCCCCAACTTCATCTCCATTTCTCCCCCTCCCGATGTTTTCTTTCTCTCCATCCATATCTCAAATAAGTTTGTGTGCACAGCAGTGAAGGATTACATCAAATTAATATATCTTACATTATCCTCTTCATCCACCTCAACAATCTCTCTCTCTCCAAGTTTGTCCCTCTCTACAGCTCTCTCTATGCCTTCATATCGAACCCTCCCTCCCTCTGTCTCTCTCCTAGTGTCAGTGATAGCAGAGAGAGAGACAGAGATAGAAGAAGAGAGAGGGAGTGACAGAAAGGGAAAGACAGATGGAGGGACAGAGAGAGAGACAGAGAGAGAGGCAGAGAGAGAGGCAGAGAGAGAGGCAGAGAGAGAGGCAGAGAGAGAGACAGAAGGAGAGAGAGGGAGTGACTGGGGGGCGGGGGGGGAGACAGCTGGAGGGACAGAGAGAGAGAGAGAAGGAGAGAGAGGGACAGACAGAGAGAAGGAGAGAGGGAGTGACAGAGAGGGCAAGAGAAATGGCGGAACAGAGAGAGAAACAGAGATAGAAGGAAAGAGAGGGAGTGACAGAGAGGGAAAGACAGATGGAGGGACAGAGGGAGAGACAGAGAGAGAGGCAGAGACAGAGAGAGAAGGAGAGAGAGGGAGATACCGAGAGGGAAAGACTGATAGAGAGACAGAGAGAGAGACAGAGATAGAAGGAGAGAGAGGGAGAGACAGAGAGGGAAAGTCAGATGGAGGGACAGAGAGAGAGACAGAGAGACAGGCAGAGACAGAGATAGACGGAGAAAGACGGAGAGACAGAGAGGGAAAGACAGCTGGAGGGACAGAGAGAGAGACAGAGAGAGAGGCAGAGAGAGAGATAGAAGGAGAGGGAGGGAGTGAGGGGTGGGTGAGGACAGATGGAGAGACAGAGAGAGAGAGAAGGAGAGACAGAGAGGGAAAGACAGATGGTGAGACAGACAGAGAGAGAGGCAGAGTTGGAAGGAGAGAGATGGAGTGACAGGGAGGTCGGACAGATGGAGGGATAGAGAGAGAGACAGAGAAAGAAGGAGAGAGAGGGAGTGACAGAGAGGGAAAGACAGATGGAGGACAGCGAGAGAGAGAGGCAGTGATACAGATAGAAGGAGAGAGAGGGAGTGTCAGGGAGGGAAAGACAGATGGAGGGACAGAGAGAGAGAGAGAGACAGGGAGAGAGATGGAGTGACAGGGACTGAAGGTAAGATGGAGGGATAGAGAGAGGCAGAGACAGAGATCGAAGGAGAGAGATCGAGTGACGGGGAGTGGGGTGGGGGGTAGACAGATGTAGGGACAGAGAGAGAGTGGCAGAGATGGAAGGAGAGATAGGGAGTGACAGGGAGGGAAAGACAGATGGAGAGACAGAGAGAGAGAGACAGAGAGAGTGGCAGAGACAGAGATAGAAGCAGAGAGAGGGAGTGACAGGGAGGGAAAGACAGATGGAGTGACAGAGAGAGAGACAGAGATCTCTCCCGATGTTTCTGTCTCCATACCTAGCTCTTAAATGTTTGTGAAGGATTACATCAAATTAATTTCTCTTACATTCTCCCTTTCAATCGACCCCGCAATCTCTCTCTCTCCAACCATGTCCCTCTCCACAACACTCTCTCTGTCTGCATATCTAACCCTCTCTCCCTCTGTCTCTCTCCTAGTGTCAGAGATAGCAGGAGGGAGAGACAGAGAGAGGAAGACAGAGAGAGAATGTTGAAGGAACTGTACTCTGTTCCTAAGCTGTGCTGAACCTGCTCTGGGAGTGTTTGATGGGCTACATAAATTGGCCGTGTACAGTCCTGTATCAGGCTGTGAAGAAACACAGCTTGTTCAGTGTACAACGGGTCAAAGGGAACGATTCACTCCTGTCTGCTACTGGGAAGAGAGACTGACCTTAACATCAAGGCAGCGTTTGACCGAGTGTGACATCGAGGAACCCGAGGAAAACTGAAGTCAGTGGGAATCCGCTGGTTGGACTCATACCGAGCACAAAGGAAGATGGTTGTGGTTGTTGGAGGTCAATCATCTCAGTCCCAGGACATCACTGCAGGAGTTCCTCAGGGTAGTGTCCGAGGCCCAACCATCTTCAGCTGAGATCCCAGGAGAGAATGCTGGAAATACTGAGCAGGTCAAGCAGCATCTGTGGAGAGAGAAACAGAGTTAGTGATTCAGCTCGATGCTTTCCAGATTTCCAGCATCCACAGTATTTTGCCTCAGATAATGAAGCAATCCAGAGCCACATGCACCAAGACCCGGACAACATTCAGGTTTGGGCCGACCAGTGACAAGTAACATTCACGTCACACAAGTGCCAGGCAATGACCATCTGCATCAAGAGAGAATCCAACCACCTCCCCTTGGCATTCAAAGCATTATCCCATCGCTGAATCACCCAGCGTCAACATCCTGGGGAAACATTGACATCAAACTTAACTGAACGAAACACATCAATAGTTTCTTCACCATCTCTCTGGGACAGAGAGACACAGATAAAGAATGTGAGTAAGCTTTGACAGAACCTCAGTAAATTGTTCCAACCATTGTTAATGATAGAAATCAAGGATTATATTAGAGCAAAGGAAGAGGCAGAGAATGTTAGCCCCTTTATAACTATATCCTTTAGTTTAGATTGCCTCTCCTCCTTCTTCCTACCTGTGGAGGTGGGAGATGTGGGCATGGTTCTTAATGAATTCTCTGTGTCCGTCTTTATAAAAGAGTGGGAACGATACAGAGATTGTAGTTAAAGAGGAGGAGTGTGAAATATTGGATGGGATAAACAGAGTGAGGGGGGAAATATGAAGGTGTTTGGCAGCTTTGAAAGTGGATAAATGGTCAGGCCTGGATGCATTGGAATCAGTTCAGAGAAGGTTCACTCGGCTGATTCCTGGGATGAAGGGGTTCTCTTTGAGGAATGGTGGAACAGGTTGGGCCTATACTCATTGGAGTTCAGAAGAATGAGAGGTGATCTTATTGAAACATACAAGATTCTGAGGGGACTTTACAGGGCGGATGCTGGGAGGATGTTCCCCTTGTGGGGAAGTCTAGAACTAGGGGGCAGGTACACTGTGGGGTTTGATACAGAGTAAAGCTGCCTCTGTATATGCCTCTCTTTCTCCTCCTCCATCCAGATGGAGAGAGTAACAGTGAGAAAGAACAGGGATAGATATGGAGAATAAGAGAGAGAGGGAAGGATTGCAATGGGGAGAGAGTACCAGAGAGAAAGAGGAAGAGATTGGGATGGAGAGTGTTGGTCAATGTTCCTGCAAATCTGCGTGCAGCAGCCTCAAAGGTCCCACGCAGATCCTGTTCCACAATAAATAGCACACGTCTTCAAAGATTCTTCAAAGATTTCAAGGGACAGCTCACGTTAAAAAAAACTGGGCACGCACAACATCTAAATTTTCACGGGAACATTGGAGCCAACTGCGGAATACATGTTTCTTACCAGCCTGCATAAGGAAGTGCAACCTCTGCAGATGCGGTGAAACCAAAAGCAGCTGACTTCAAATGGCAAACTGATGTATGTGGAGCTTTACAAAGGGTCTGAGAGAGGAGAGAGAAACAGACATAGACACACACAGACACAGAAACACACACACACAGAAACACAAACACACACACAGAAACACAGAAACACACACACACAGAAACACACACACACAGAAACAGAAACACACACACACACAGAAACACACACACACACACAGAAACAGAAACACACACACACACACACATAGAAACACACACACACACACAGAAACACACACACACAGAAACACACACACACAGAAACACTCACACACAGACACAGAAACACACAGACACAGAAACACACAGACACAGAAACACACACACACACACAGAAACAGAAACACACACACACACAGAAACAGAAACACACACACACACAGAAACACACACAGAAACAGAAACACACACACACAGAAACAGAAACACACACACACACACACATAGAAACACACACACACACAGAAACACACACAAAAACACACACAGAAACACACACACACAGTCACAGAAACACACACAGACACACACTCACAGAAACACAAACACAGACAGTGAGTTCCAGACCATCGCGACCCTCTGGGTGAAAAAGATTTTCCTCAACTCCCCTCTAATTTTTCGACCAATCACTTTAAATCTATGCCCCCTCGTCACTGACCTTTCTGCTATGGTTCTCTGCCCTTCACCTCCACTCCATCCAGGACCCTCAAAATTTTGTACATTTCAATCAGATCTCCCCTCAGCCTTCTCTGTTCCAAGGACAACAACCCCTGCCTATCCTCATAGCTACAATTCTCCAGTCCTGGCAACATCCTAGAAAATGGGAGAGAGACAAAGTCCCGTGTTCATAACACATGGATAAAGAGGTTAATCATCTGAGCTGTAACTCTGAGACAGAGACAGAGAGGGAGGGAGAGAGGGAGAAAGAGAGAGAGAGGGGGAGGGAGAGAGGGAGAGAGGGAGGGGGAGATGGTGTGGGGGAGACACAAACTGAGACGTGGACAGAGGAAGCGAGAGGGAGAAAGGGAGAGGCAGAAGAGAGAGAGGCAGAGAGAGAGCGAGGCAGAGAGAGAGATAGAGAGAGACAGAGAGAGGGAGCGATGGTGTGAGGGAGGCACAAATTGAGACATGGACAGAGGTTGAGAAAGAGAGAGAGGGAGAGACAGAGAGAGAGTGAGAGAGGCACAGAGAGAGAAGGAGACACAGAGAGGCAGACATAGAGAGGCAGACAGAGAGCTAGAGAGAGAGGGAGAGATGGTGTGAGGGAGGCACAAATTGAGACATGGACAGAGGTAGAGAGAGAGAGAGGGAGCGATAGAGCGAGAGAGAGAAAAAGACAGAGAGGGAGAGATAGCGAGAGAGAGAGGGGGGTAAGACAGATAGCGAGGGACAGAGGCAGTGTGAGAGAGGCAGATTAGAAGGTAGCAAATGTAACCCCACTATTTACAAAAGGAAGGAGAGAGAAAATGGGGAACTAAAGACCTGTTCGTCTAACATCAGTCATTGGGAAAATGCTCGAATCTATAATAAAGGATGTGATAACAGGACACTTAAAGAGAGATTGCGGGGGGAGGTGGGTGGGGGGAGAGAGAAATGGGGTGAGAGAGAAATGGGGGGGAGTGAGATGGGGGAGAGTGTGTGAGTGAGACGGAGCAAAGGAGAGAGATACTAGGTTAGGTGGGACAATAAGCTGTGAGGAGAACACAAATAGACTACAAAGAGAGATGGTTTGGGATAGACAGCGATAAATGTCCCAGTGTTGTGGTAACATAAAATGGCCACTGAAAATGAACCTAAAAGGGCTGACTGATGTGTGTGGATTTCCACAGATGAGAGGAGAGAGAGAGACAGACAGACAGACAGACAGAAAGAAAGAGAGACAAAGAGGGAGACAGGGACCAAGACACAGAGAGTGATAGCAGGATATTTGTCGTCAGACAGAGGAAGAGGAGGAGGCCATTTAGCCCCTCAACCCTGTTCTGTCATTCAATGAGCTCATGGCTGATGTGTGATCTAACTCCATGTACCTATCTTTGCCCCTTAATACCTTTGGTTAACAAAAATCTATCAAACTCAGATTTAAAAATTAACAAGTGTCTCAGCATCAATTGCTGATTGTGGAAGAGAGTTTCAAACTGATACCACACCTGGTGTGTTGAAGTGTTTCTTCATTTCACTCCTGAAAGGTTTTTAGACTAGGTTTATATTTTTAGACTATGCCCCCATGTTCTAGACTCTGCAGCCAGTGGGAATTGTTACTCTCTGTCCACCCTATCAGTTTCCCTTATTATCTTGAAAACAATCATCAAATCACACCTGAGCCTTCAAAATTCCAGGGATACAGAGTAAATCTCCAGCTACACTGTCCCATTAAATATTCCCAAGCCAAGCACAATGTTGGGTTTGACACAGAGTAAATTTCCCTCTACACTGTCCCATCACACACTCCCAGGGCAGGAACATCATGGGGTGGATACAGAGTGAATCTCACTCTACACTGTCTGATAGAGACAGAGAGAGAGAGACAGAAAAAGAGAAACAGAGAGACATGGACTGACAGGGTGACTAAAAGAGATAGAAGGATACTTCACAGGGGATATTGGAAGAGGAAGATGCAATTCAACCCCACAATCCTGTTCCGGCATCAAATGAGATCTTGGCTGATCTGTGATGTAACTTACACCATATATCCTGCCTTTGCCCCTTATCTCTTAATACCTTTGGTTAACAAGAATCTATCAATCACAGATTTAAAAATTAACCAATATGCCATCAAGAAATTTGCACAGCCAATATCATGAGGGTGCGATGGCTCCCACAGTGGAATAGCTTGCTGGATGTTTAAAATGGAGACTGTTCCTTCTGGATCATCAAACGTATCTGCCTGGGCCCCAACTTCATCTACATTTCCCCATCTCCCGATGTTTTTTTCTCTCCATATCTATCTCTTATATGTTTGTGTACACAGCAGTGAAGGATTACATCAAATTAATATATCTTACATTATCCTTTTCATCCACCTCAACAATCTCTCTCTCTCTCCATGTTTGTCCCTCTCTGCAGCCCTCTCTATGCCTTCATATCTAACCCTCCGTCCCTCTGTCTCTCTGTCTCTCTCCTAGCGTCAGTGATAGCAGAGAGAGAGACAGAGATAGAAGGAGAGAGAGGGAGTGATAGAGAGGGAAAGACAGATGGAGGGACAGAGAGAGAGAGACAGAGAGGGAAGGTGAGATTGGGAGAGACAGAGAGAGAATGGCAGAGTTGGAAGGAGAGAGAGGGAGAGACAGGGAGGGAAATATAGATGGAAAGACAGAGAGAGAAAGAGAGAGAAGGAGAGAGAGGGAGTGTCAGGGAGGGAAAGACAAATGGAGGGACAGAGAGAGAGAGACAGGGAGAGAGATGGAGTGACAGGCAGGGAAGGACAGATGGAGGGATAGAGAGAGAGAGAGATAGAGATAGAAGGAGAGAGAGGGAGTGACTGGGAGGGAAAGACAGATGGAGAGAGTGAGAGAGAGGGACAGAGATAGAAGGAGAGAGATGGAGAAACAGACAGGGAAAGACAGATGGAGGGACAGAGAGAGAGAGAGACAGAGAGAGGCAGAGACAGAGAGAGAAGGAGAGAGTGGGAGAGACAGAGATGGAAAGACAGATGGAGGGACAGAGAGTGAGACAGTGAGAGAAGGAGAGAGAGGGAGAGACAGAGATTGAAAGAGAGAGAGGGAGTGACTGGGAGGGAAAGAGAGATGGAGAGATAGAGAGAGAGACAGAGATAGAAGGAGAGAGATGGAGAGACAGAGATGGAAAGACAGATGGAGGGACAGAGAGAGAGAGAAGGAGGGAGAGGGAGAGACAGAGAGAAGGAGAGTGGGAGTGACAGAGATGGAAAGACATATGGAGGAACAGAGAGAGAGACAGAGAGAGAATGAGAGAGTGGGAGCGACTGAGAGGGAAAGACAGATGGAGGGACAGAGAGAGAGACAGAGATAGAAGGAGAGAGAGGGAGTGACAGGGAGGGACGGACAGATGGAGGGATAGAGAGAGAGAGGCTGAGATAGAAGGAGAGATTGGGAGACAGAGAGGGAAAGGCAGTTGGAAAGACAGAGAGAGCGAGAGAGAGACAGAGAGAGCGAGAGAGGGGCAGAGATGGAAGGAGAGAGAGGGAGTGACAGGGAGGGAAAGACAGATGGAAAGACAGAGAGAGAGAGACAGAGATAGAAGGAGAGAGAGGGAGAGACAGAGAGGGAAAGACAGATGGAGAGACAGAGAGAGAGAGAGGCAGAGATGGAAGGAGAGAGAGGGAGTGATAGGGAGGGAAAGTCAGATGGAGGGACAGAGAGAGAGAGACAGAGATAGAAGGAGAGAGAGGGAGTGACAGAGAGGGAAAGACAGATGGAGGGATAGAGAGAGAGAAACAGAGATAGAAGGAGAGAGAGGGAGTGATGGGGGGGGGGGGGGGGAGACAGATGGAGGGACAGAGAGAGAAAGACAGAGATAGAAGGAGAGAGATGGAGTGACGGTGGGGGGGGGGGGACAGATGGAGGGACAGAGTGAGAGACAGAGAGAAGGAGAGAGATGGAGAGACAGGGAGGGAAGGACAGATGGAGGGATTGAGAGAGAGAAACAGTGAAAGAAGGAGAGAGAGGGAGAGACAGAGAGGGAAAGGCAGTTGGAGAGACAGAGAGAGAGACAGAGATGGAAGGAGAGAGAGGGTGTGACAGGGAGGGAAAGACAGATGGAAAGAGAGAGAGAGACAGCGAGGGAAAGACACATGGAGGGGCAGAGAGTGAGAGAGAGAGAGAAGGAGAGAGAGGGAGTGTCAGGGAGGGAAAGACAGATGGAGGGACAGAGAGAGAGAGAGAGAGAGACAGGGAGAGAGATGGAGTGACAGGGACTGAAGGAAAGATGGAGGGATAGAGAGAGGCAGAGACAGAGATCGAAGGAGAGAGATCGAGTGACGGGGAGTGGGGTGGGGGAGTAGACAGATGTCGGGACAGAGGGAGAGTGGCAGAGATGGAAGTAGAGAGAGGGAGTGACAGGGAGGGAAAGACAGATGGCGGGATAGAGAGAGAGACAGAGAGAGAGAGAGACAGAGATAGAAGGAGAGAGATGGAGTGACGGTGTGGTGGGGGGTGGTGGGGTAGACAAGTGGAGGGACAGAGAGAGAGAGGCAGAGATGGAAGTAGAGAGAGGGAGAGACAGAGAGGGAAAGACAGATGGAGGGACAGAGAGGGAGACAGAGGGAGTGGCAGAGACAGAGATAGGAGGAGAGTGAGGGAGTGTCAGGGAGGGAAAGACAGATGGAGGGACAGAGAAAGAGACAGAGATAGAAGGAGAGAGAGGGAGTGACAGAGAGTGAAAGACAGATGGAGGGACAGGGAGAGAGAGACAGAGAGAGAGGCAGAGAGAGAAGGAGGGAGAGGGAGAGACAGAGAGGGAAAGACAAATGGAGAGACAGAGATAGAAGGAGAGAGAGGGAGAGACAGAGAAGGAAAGACAGATGGAGAGACAGAGAGAGAGAGAGCGTGGGAGAGATGGTGTAAGGGAGGCACAAATGGAGTCATGGAAAGAGACAGAGAGAGAGAGAGAGAGATGTAAACAGAGTCATGGACAGAGGGTGAGAAAGAGAGATAGGGAGAGACAAAGTAAAAGAGGGAGAGGGAGAGGGAGAGAGAGAGATGGAAACAGAGTCATGGACAGAGGGTAAGAAAGAGAGATAGGGAGAGACAAAGTAAAAGTAGGAGAGAGAGAGAGAGAGAGATTACCAGGAACATAAATCTCCAGCAGTCTCTTCATGCTGATCACTCCTTTTCTCTGGATGTGGCAGGATTGCAGAGCTTAGATCTGATCCGTTGGTTATGGGATCGCTTAGCTCTGTCTATCGCATGCTGCTTACGCAGTTTGGCACGCAGATAGTCCTGGGTTGTAGCTTCACCAGGTTGACACCTCATTTTGAGGTATGCCTGGTGCTGCTCCTGGCATGCCCTCCTGCACACTTCACTGAACCGGGGTTGGTCTCCTGGCTTGATGGTAATGGTAGAGTGGGGGATATGCCGGGCCATGAGGTTACAGATTGTCTTTCTTTCTGTCTGTCTGTCTGTCTCTCGTTCCCTCCTCTCTCAGAACATCAGTCAGCCATTTTAGGTTTGTTCACGGTGGCCATTTTATGTTACAGCAGCACTGGGACATTTATTTCAGAGACTGACTCCTCACTAATGCAAGGTTAGTGCTTTAAACGTGACAGAGAAACGGGCCCTGGGGTTCAGTTGAATGTAGCTTCTCATCCCGAAAAGTGTGAGCAAACGTGTTTTTCAAATCAATTCCGCAACAACCTCAACAGGAGGAAAAACACCAACAAATGCAACAACAACCTCAACATGAGAAAAAACACCAACAAATGCAACAACAACCTCAACAGGAGATAAAAACACCAACAAATGCAACAATTTCAACAGGAAAAGAACAGCTTCCCGAGGACTAAAAAAACCGAACAAATACAACAACTTCAGTCGGAGAAAAGCCACTAACAAATTCAACATCATCAGAAGGGGAAAACACACCGATAAATAGGGCAGTGGCACAAGCTGTTGGAGGGACAGGAAATGGTTTACGAAGGGACAGAGTATCTGATCACACCCGGGATGGTGGAATTGAGTATTTATTAAATGGTAAGAGATTAGAAAGCGTAGATGTACAAAGCGACCTGGGTGTCCCCGTCAATAAATCACTGAAAACTAACATGCAGGTGCAGAATGCAATTCAGAAGGCTAATGGGATGTTAGTCTTTATCACAAGAGGATTTGAGTACAGGAGTAGTGAAGTCTTGCTTCAATCACATAGAACCTTGGTTAGACCGCACCTGGAGTACTGTGTGCAGTTTTGGTCCCCTTACCTTAGGAAGGATATTATTGCCAGAGAGGGAGTGCAATGAAGGTTCACCAGACTTGTTCCCGGGATGACGGGTCTGTCCTATGGTGAGAGATTGGGGAAACTGAGACACAGAGAGAGAGATAGAGACAGGGAGTGGCAGAGAGACAGAGGCAGAGAGAGAGAAATGGTGTGAGAGAGACACAAACAGAGTCATGGACAGAGAGAGAGAGGAGAGGGAGAGAAAGAGAGCAACAGACAGAGAGACACAAAGAGAGAGAGAAACAGAGAGAGAGAGACAGGAAGAGGTAGAGAGAGAGGCAGTGAGAGAGACAGAGAGAGAGGGAGAGTGAGATAGAGGGGGAGAGTGAGATTGATGGGGAGTGTGAGATAGAGGGGGAGAGTGAGATCGAGGGGGAGAGTGAGATCGAGGGGGAGAGTGAGATCGAGGGGGAGAGTGAGATCGAGGGGGAGAGGGAGATCGAGGGGGAGAGGGAGATAGAGGGGGAGAGGGAGATAGAGAGAGAGAGTGAGATAGAGGGAGAGAGTGAGATCGAGGGGAGGGAGAGGGAGAGACAGAGAGAAGGAGAGTGGGAGTGACTGGGAGGGAAAGACAAATGGTGGAACAGAGAGAGAGACAGAGATAGAAGGAGAGGGAGGGAGCAACAGAGAGGGAAAGACAGATGGAGGGACAGAGAGAGAGGCAGACAGAGAGAGAGACAGAGAGAGAGGCAGAGAGAGAGGCAGAGAGAGAGGCAGAGAGAGAGGCAGAGAGAGAGGGAGAGAGAGAGGGAGAAGGAGAGTGTGGGTGAGACAGAGAGGGAAAGGCAGTTGGAGAGAGAGAGAGAGAGGCAGAGATGGAAGGAGCGAGTGGGAGAGACAGAGAAGGAAAGACAGATGGAGGGACAGAGAGACAGACAGAGAGAGAAGGAGAGAGAGGGAGGGAAGGACAGATGGAGGGATAGAGAGATAGAGACAGAGATAGAAGGAGAGAGATGGAGTGATGGGTGGGGTGTGGGAAGACAGATGGAGGGACAGGGAGAGAGGCAGAGATGGAACGAGTGAGAGGGAGTGATAGGGAGGGAAACACAGATGGAAAGACAGAGAGAAAGACAGAGATAGGAGAGAGATGGAGTGACAGGGAGGGAAGGACAGATGGAGGGATAGAGAGAAGAGAGCGATAGAAGGACATAGAGGGAGTGACAGGGAGGGAAAGACAGATGGAGAGACAGAGAGAGGCAGAGATGGAAGGAGAGAGAGAGAGTGAGAGAAAGGGAAAGACAGATGGAGAGAGAGAGACAGAGATAGAAGAAGAGAGATGGAGAGACAGAGAGGGAAAGACAGATGGGGGGGACAGAGAGAGAGACAGAGATAGAAGGAGAGAGATGGAGTGACAGGGACAGAAGGACAGATGGAGGGATAAAGAGTGAGAGGCAGAGATAGAAGGAGAGAGAGGGAGTGACAGAGAGGGAAAGACAGATGGAGGGACAAAGAGAGAGACAGAGAAAGAGGCAGAGACAGAGAGAGAAGGAGAGAGAGGGAGAGACAGAGAGAGAGGCAGAGACAGCGAGAGAAGGAGAGAGAGGGAGAGACAGAATGGGAAAGACAGATGGAGAGACAGAGAGAGAAGGAGAGAGAGGGAGAGACAGAGAGAGAGGCAGAGACAGAGAGAGAAGGAGTGAGAGGGAGAGACAGAAAGGGAAAGACAGATGGAGAGACAGAGAGAGAGACACACACAGATAGAAGGAGAGAGACGGAGAGACAGAGAGAGAGGCAGAGACAGAGAGAGAAGGAGGGAGAGGGAGAGACAGAAAGGGAAAGACAGATAGAGAGACAGAGAGGGAGAGACACACAGATAGAAGGAGACAGACGGAGAGACAGAGAGAATGGCAGAGACAGAGAGAGAAGGAGAGAGAGGGAGAGACAGAAAGGGAACGACAGATGGAGAGACAGAGAGAGAAGGAGAGAGAGGGAGAGACAGAGAGAGAGGCAGAGACAGAGAGAGAAGGAGAGAGAGGGAGGGACCGAAAGGGAAAGACAGATGGAGAGACAGAGAGAGACACACACACAGATAGAAGGAGAGAGAGGGAGAGACAGAGAGGAAAAGGCAGATGGAGGGGCAGAGAGAGAGAGATTAAGAGAGAGAGATAGAAGGAGAAAGACATAGAGACAGAGAGGGAAAGACAGAAGGAGGGACAGAGAGAGAGACAGAGAGAGTGGCAGAGACAGATAGAAGGAGAGAGAGGGAGTGTCAGGAGGAGGGGGAGAGGGAGATAGAGGGGAGAGAGACAGATAGAGGGAGAGAGACAGATAGAGGGAGACAGACAGAGGGGGAGACAGACAGATAGAGGGGGAGACAGACAGATAGAGGGGGAGAGGGAGATAGAGGGGGAGAGGGAGATAGAGGGGCAGAGGGATATAGAGGGGCAGAGGGAGATAGAGGGGCAGAGAGAGATAGAGGGGCAGAGAGAGATAGAGGGGCAGAGAGAGATAGGGGGGGAGAGGGAGAGAGAGGGGGGAGAGGGAGAGAGAGGGGGGGAGAGGGAGAGAGTGAGATAGAGGGCGAGAGACAGATCGATGGGGAGAGTGAGATAGAGGGGGAGAGGTAGATAGAGGGGGAGAGACGGAGATAGAGGGGGAGAGGTAGATAGAGGGGGAGAGGTAGATAGAGGGGGAGAGGTAGATAGAGGGTGGAGACGGAGATAGAGGGGGAGAGATGGATGGGGTAGAGGGTGGTGAACCTGTGGAATTCTCTACCGCAGAAGGCAGTGGAGGCCAAGTCATTAAATATATTCATGGAGGAGAGAGATATATTTCTTAATGTCAAAGGGATCAAGGGGTATGGGGAGAAAGTGGGAACAGGGTACTGAATTAGACCATCGGTCATGATCTTTATTGAATGACGGAGCAGGCCCGAAGGGCCGAATGGCCTGCTCCTGATCCTATTTTCTATGTTTCTATGAGAGAGGTGGATTGAGAGAGGGAGAGATAGAGAGAGGAGAAAGAGAGAGAGAAGGAGAGATAGAGATGGAGCGAGGTGACCCTGATATTCTCTCTCTCTCACACACACATCCAGACACACACAGACACATACATAAAGGGACAGACACAAACACAGAGACACACAGAGACACACACACACACACACACACGGACACACACACACACACAGACAGACAGACACACACACACAGATTTTACAATCCACACTGATGTCAGTAAAAATGACCAACAGAACCTCAGTAACAATCCCCAGTGTCTGCCCAGTCCTGTAGAGAGACAGAGAGAGAGAGATAGGGCAGTGACAGAGAAAGACAGTGAAAGAGGGAGGACAAAACAGCTTGTAGGAGAAACTTTACATTTATTTGTGTTCCACAGATTTTATTAAAAGTTGAAAGGGACTGGACACTGGAAAAGCTGTCAACACACAACAACAACACTGAGAGACTTTAGATGTGAGGGAAGGGGAGACACACTTTAAAATCCACACTGATGTCAGTAAAAATCCCCAAACACAACCTCAGTAACAATCCCCATTATCTGCCCAGTCCTGTATTGTGGGTATATGTCAAATATGTTCACACAAAGACAAACAGGGTGGTACTCCGAAATCTAGAGCCCCTTGGATGTCAAGGATCAAACCGGGTACGATAAGGCACAAGAGGGAAGCTTATGTCAGATACCGAGAGCTCAATACAACACAAAGCTGAGAGGAGTGTAGAAAGTACAAGGGTGAAATTAAAAATCAAATTAGGAGAGCAAAGAAATGGCCGGAAAATAATATTACCATTAAAAGCAAAGAAATCACAAAGATGTTTTATAAATAAATGAAGAGCAAGAGGATAAATAAGGATAGAGTATTAGGGACCAAAAAGGGAATGTGTGTATGGAGGTGGGAGATGTGGGCATGGTTCTTAATGAATACTTTGTCTCCCTCTTTATAAACGAGGGGGAACGATGCAGATATTGTAGTTAAAGAGGAGGAGTGTGAAATATTGGATGGGATAAACAGAGTGAGAGGGAAATATGAAGGTGTTTGGCAACTTTGAAAGTGGATAAATGGTCAGGCCTGGATGCATTGGAACCAGTTCAGAGAAGGTTCACTCGGCTGATTCCTGGGATGAAGGGGTTGTCTTATGAGGAATGGTTGAACAGGTTGGGCCTATACTCATTGGACTTTAGAAGAATGAGAGGTGATCTTATTGAAACATACTAAATACTTAAAGGGATAGACAGGTTAGATGCAGGTAAGATGTCTCCTTTGGTTCGGGAGTCGAGAACCAGGGGACACAATTTCAAAATCAGGGGGAAGCCACTGAGGTCAGAGATGGGGAGAAATGTCTTTGCTCAGAGGGTTGTGAATCTTTGGAATTCTCTACTCCAGTGGGCTGTGGAAGCTCAGTCTGGGAAAAAGGCATTGAAGTGGATGATCAGCCATGATCGTATTGAATGGCGGAACAGGCTCGATGGGCTGAATGGCCTACTCCTGTTCCTATGTTCCCAAGCTGCTGAAATAGTTTCTCCCAAACTACCCCATCAGTTCCCCTTAATATCTCAACACCTTTGAACAAATCACCTTGATCCTCCTAAATTCCAGGCAATAAATCCCTAGTTTGTGTAATATCACCTCGTAATTTAACCCTTGGAGTCCAGTTATCATTCTGGTAAATCTACACTGCACTCAAATGGACATGGACCCCCCAAAGTCTCTTTCAACCTCCAGTGTTTCTATCTTTACACCATTTATAAAGTACTCTGTTCTGGTCTTTTTTTGCTGACATGGAAATCTAACGACCACAGTTTTGCCCATTTATTTAAGATATTAATATCTCTTTGTAATTTGATGCTTCCAGCTACACTGCTTACAATGCTGCCTATTTTTGTGTCATTGGTAAACTTGGGTATGTTGCATTCTACCACATCATCTTAAATCATTAATAAATACAGCAAACTGAGACACACACGGGCTTTGCACTAGTAGACAGGAGTGAATCATTCCAACCTCGAGGCTTTTTAACTCCAGATTTATGTTTTTTGAAAGAAAAAATAGAATTCAAATTCACAACAGCCCTGTGTGGGATTTGAACTCCTGCTTTTTCAATCATCAGCTCAGGCCTTCAAATTAAAACCCATAAAAAGAGATTCATTTTCCTACTGCTGATGTCTGACTGACTGAGGTTTTGTATATTGTTCCCTTCGCCTCTTCTTCCATGTGTTTGAAGTCTTTGAAGTTTGTCAGACATTGGTAAACTACTTCATGTGGTGTTGTGTAAATACCTTCAATTCTGTGGATCTGCAAGGGACACAATTCAAATTCTCACCTCATTGCATCAACTAAAACCTGCAGGTCCATTCAAACAACTCTATTTCCTGTCTCTGCAAAGACAGCTCACACTTCCACAATGCAGGAATGTCTGAATGGAAACAGCTTTTGACACATTTCCCAACATGTTTGCTAACACTTTTCAGGATGAAGCTAAATTCAACTTAGAGATTGCAAGCCCCAAATTGAATCTTTTAGATGTAAAAAGTGACACAAATGAAATCCCAGATCTCTCAGTCCCTGCACCCATTTTAACATTGTACCATTTAGTTTATATCGCTTCTCCTCAGTCTTCCTTCCAAAATGCATCATTTTACATTTCTCAGCATTGAAGTTAACCTGCTATGTGTCTGACCATTTCACCAGACTGCCTCTATCCTCCTGAAGTCTACTCCTATTCCCTTCACTGTTTATTACATTGCAAATGGCACAATGTTGAAGTTATTCCCTGGACACCCAAGTCTAAGTCATTCATATATCAATAAGATCAGTGGTCCGAATCAAAACCCCTGGGGAATACCACAATTTACACTGTATACAGTGAGTACTAAAGCCGAGAGGGTGCGCTGAACATTTATAAAGCTCTGGTCAGGTAACAGAGAGGGAGAGACTGGGATTCAGAGGGTAACGGAGAGGGAGAGACTGGGACTCAGAGGGTAAGAGAGAGGGAGAGACTGGGATTCAGAGGGTAACGGAGAGGGAGAGACTGGGACTCAGAGGGTAAATGAGAGGGAGAGACTGGGACTCAGAGGGTAAGAGAGAGGGAGAGACTGGGATTCAGACGGAAACAGAGAGGGAGAGACTGGGATTCAGACGGTAACAGAGAGGGAGAGTCTGGGATTCAGAGGGTAACAGAGAGGGAGAGTCTGGGATTCAGAGGGAAACAGAGAGGGAGAGACTGGGATTCAGACGGTAACAGAGAGGGAGAGTCTGGGATTCACAGGGTAACAGAGAGGGAGAGTCTGGGACTCAGAGGGTAAGAGAGAGGGAGAGACTGGGATTCACAGGGTAACAGAGAGGGAGATTCTGGGATTCAGAGGGAAACATGGAGGGAGAGACTGGGATTCAGAGAGTAACAGAGGGGGAGAGAATGGGATTCAGAGGGTAACGGAGAGGGAGAGACTGGGATTCAGAGGGTAACAGAGAGGGAGAGACTGGGATTCAGAGGGTAACAGAGAGCGAGAGACTGGGATTCAGAGGGTAACAGAGAGGGAGAGACTGGAATTCAGAGGGTAACAGAGAGCGAGAGACTGGGATTCAGAGGGTAACAGAGAGGGAGAGACTGGAATTCAGAGGGTAACAGAGAGGGAGAGTCTGGGATTCAGAGGGTAACAGAGAGGGAGAGACTGGGATTCAGAGGGTAACAGAGAGGGAGAGACTGGGATTCAGAGAGTAACAGAGAGGGAGAGACTGGGATTCAGAGGGTAACAGAGGGAAAAATAGAGTTGGCGAGGGCAACATAGAAATTTTAAGGCACAGAAAGCGGCCACTTGGCCCATCCTCTCTGTGCCAGCCGAAAACGATCAACCTATTCTAATCCCACCTTCCAGCATTTGGTCTGAGCTCTGCAGCTTACCGCACTTGAGGTGCCGATCCAGACTCCTTCTGAATGAGTTGAGGGTCTCTGCCTCAACTACCCTTTCAGGCAGTGAGTTCCAGACCATCGCGACCCTCTGGGTGAAAAAGATTTTCCTCAACTCCCCTCTAATTTTTCGACCAATCACTTTAAATCTATGCCCCCTCGTCACTGACCTTTCTGCTATGGTTCTCTGCCCTTCACCTCCACTCTATCCAGGACCCTCAACATTTTGTACATTTCAATCAGATCTCCCCTCGGCCTTCGCTTTTCCAAGGACAACAACCCCTGCCTATCCTCATAGCTACAATTCTCCAGTCCTGGCAACATCCTAGAAAATGGGAGAGAGACAAAGTCCCGTGTTCATAACACATGGATAAAGAGGTTAATCATCTGAGCTGTAACTCTGAGATAGAGAAAGAGAGAGAGAGGGAGGGAGAGAGTGAGGGAGAGAGGGAGGGAGAGAGGGAGTGAGAGAGGGAGGGAGAGAGGGAGGGAGAGAGGGAGGGAGAGAGGGAGAATGAGAGAGAGAGAGGGAGGGAGAGAGGGAGGGAGAGAGGGAGGGAGAGAGGGAGGGAGAGAGGGAGGGAGAGAGGGAGGGAGAGATAGTGTGGGGGAGACACAAACTGAGACGTGGACAGAGGCAGCGAGAGAGAGGGAGAGATAGAGAGGGAGAGGCTGAAGAGAGAGAGGCAGAGAGAGAGAGGCAGAGAGAGAGATAAAGAGAGACAGAGAGGGAGCGATGGTGTGAGGGAGGCACAAATTGAGACATGGACAGAGGTTGAGAAAGAGAGAGAGGGAGAGACAGAGAGAGAGAGCTGGGGGAGAGACAGATAGAGAGTGAGAGAGGCACAGAGAGAGAAGGAGACACAGTGAGGCAGACATAGAGAGGCAGACAGAGAGCTAGAGAGAGACAGAGAGAGAGGGAGAGATGGTGTGAGGGAGGCACAAATGGAGACATGGACAGAGGTAGAGAGAGAGAGGGAGAGATAGAGCGAGAGAGAGAAAAAGACAGAGAGGGAGAGATAGCGAGAGAGAGAGGGGGATAAGACAGATAGCGAGGGACAGAGGCAGTGTGAGAGAGGCAGATTAGAACGTAGCAAATGTAACTCCACTATTTACAAAAGGAAGGAGAGAGAAAATGGGGAACTAAAGACCTGTTCGTCTAACATCAGTCATTGGGAAAAGGCTCGAATCTATAATAAAGGATGTGATAACAGGACACTTAAAGAGAGATTGCAGGGGGTGGGGGGAGAGAGAAATGGGGGGAGAGAGAAATGGGGGGGGAGAGAGGGGGGAGAGTGCGTGAGTGAGACGGAGCAAAGGAGAGAGATACTAGGTTAGGTGGGACAATAAGCTGTGAGGAGAACACAAATAGACTACAAAGAGAGATGGTTTGGGATAGACAGCGATAAATGTCCCAGTGTTGTGGTAACATAAAATGGCCACTGAAAATGAACCTAAAATGGCTGACTGATGTGTGTGGATTTCCACAGATGAGAGGAGAGAGAGAGAGACAGACAGACAGACAGAAAGAGAGACAAAGAGGGAGACAGAGACCAAGACACAGAGAGTGATAGCAGGATATTTGTCATAGGACAGAGGAAGAGGAGGAGGCCATTTGGCCCCTCAACCCTGTTCTGTCATTCAATGAGCTCATGGCTGATGTGTGATCTAACTCCATGTACCGATCTTTGTCCCTTAATACCTTTGGTTAACAAAAATCTATCAAACTCAGATTTAAAAATTAACAAGTGTCTCAGCATCAATTGCTGATTGTGGAAGAGAGTTTCAAACTGATACAACACCTGGTGTGTTGAAGTGTTTCTTCATTTCACTCCTGAAAGGTTTTGAGACTACGTTTAGATTTTTAGACTATGCCCCAAGTTCCTGACTCCGCAGCCAGTGGGAATATTTACTCTCAGTCCACCCTATCAGTTTCACTTATTATTTTGCAAACTTTCATCAAATCACCCCATAACCTTCTAAATTCCAGGGATACACAGTAAATCTCCAGCTACACTGTCCCATTAAACATTTCCAAGCCAAGCACAATGTTGGGTTTGACACAGAGTAAATTTCCCTCTACGCTGTCCCATCACACACTCCCAGGGCAGGAACATCATGGGGTGGATACAGAGTGAATCTCACTCTACACTGTCCGATAGAGACACAGAGAGAGACAGAAAGAGAGAAACAGAGAAACATGGACTGACAGGGTGACTGACAGAGAAATAAGGATATTTAACAGGAGATATTGGAAGAAGAGGATGCAATTTAACTCCACAACTCTGTTCCTGCATTCAATGAGATCATGGCTGATCTGTGATCTATCTTACTCCATATATCCTGCCTTTGCCCCTTATCTCTTAATACCTTTGGTTAACAAGATTCTATCAATCACAGGTTTAAAAATTAACCAATAAGCCAGCATGAAATTTCCACAGACAGTCTCATGAGGGTGTGATGGCTCCCACAGTGGAATAGCTTGCTGAATATTTAAAATAGAGACAGAGAGAGAGACAGACAGAGATAGGAGAGAGAGGGAGAGACAGAGTGGGAAAGACAGATGGAGGAACATAGAGAGAGACAGAGATGGAAGGAGAGAGAGGGAGGGCAAGACAGATGGAGGGACAGAGAGAGAGAGATACAGGGATAGAAGGAGAGAGGGGGCAAGACAGAGAGGGAAAGACAGATGGTGGGATAGAGAGAGAGAGATACAGGGATAGAAGGAGAGAGAGGGAGAGGCAGAGAGGGAAAGACAGATGGAGGGATAGAGAGAGAAGACCAGAGAGGGAGTGACAGAGGGAATGACAGATGGAGAGACAGAGAGAGAGAGGCAGAGGTGGACGGAGAGAGAGGGAGTCACAGGGAGGGAAAGACAGATGGAGGAACAGAGAGAGAGACAGAGAGAGAAGGAGAGAGATGGAATGACGGAGGGAAGGACAGATAGAGGGATAGAGAGAGAAACAGAGAGAGAAAGACAGAGAGGGAGTGACAGAGAGGGAAAGGCAGTTGGAGGGACAGAGAGAGAGACAGAGAGAGAAGGAGAGAGATGGAATGACGGAGGGAAGGACAGATGGAGGGATAGAGAGAGAAACAGAGAGAGAAAGACAGAGAGGGAGTGACAGAGAGGGAAAGACAGATGGAGGGACAGAGAGAGAGAGGCAGAGGTGGAAGGAGAGAGAGGGAGTGACAAAGAGGGAAAGACAGATGGAAAGACAGAGAGAGAGAAGAGAAAGAAGGAGAGATGGAGAGTGACAGGGAGGGACGGACAGATGGAGGGATAGAGAGAGAGAGGCAGAGATAGAAGGAGAGAGAGACAGTGATGGGTGGGGAGACTGATGGAGAGACAGAGAGAGAGAGAGACAGAGAGAGAAGGAGAGAGTGGGAGTGACAGAGATGGAAAGACAGATGGAGAGACAGAGAGAGAAAGAGGCAGAGATGGGAGGAGAGAGAGGGAGTGACAGAGAGGTTTCATAAAAGTCTCTCAAACTCAGATTTAAAAATTAACAAGTGTCTCAGCATCAATTGCTGATTGTGGAAGAGAGTTTCAAACTGATACCACACCTGGTGTGTTGAAGTGTTTCTTCATTTCACTCCTGAAAGGTTTTTAGACTAGGTTTATATTTTTAGACTATGCCCCCATGTTCTAGACTCTGCAGCCAGTGGGAATTGTTACTCTCTGTCCACCCTATCAGTTTCCCTTATTATCTTGAAAACAATCATCAAATCACACCTGAGCCTTCAAAATTCCAGGGATACAGAGTAAATCTCCAGCTACACTGTCCCATTAAATATTCCCAAGCCAAGCACAATGTTGGGTTTGACACAGAGTAAATTTCCCTCTACACTGTCCCATCACACACTCCCAGGGCAGGAACATCATGGGGCGGATACAGAGTGAATCTCACTCTACACTGTCTGATAGAGACAGACAGAGAGAGAGACAGAAAAAGAGAAACAGAGAGACATGGACTGACAGGGTGACTAAAAGAGATAGAAGGATACTTCACAGGGGAGATTGGAAGAGTAAGATGCAATTCAACCCCACAATCCTGTTCCGGCATCAAATGTGATCTTGGCTGATCTGTAATCTATCTTACACCATATATCCTGCCTTTGCCCCTTATCTCTTAATACCTTTGGTTAACAAGAATCTATCAATCACAGATTTAAAAATTAACCAATATGCCAGCATGAAATTTGCACAGCCAATATCATGAGGGTGCGATGGCTCCCACAGTGGAATAGCTTGCTGGATGTTTAAAATGGAGACTGTTCCTTCTGGATCATCAAACGTATCTGCCTGGGCCCCAACTTCATCTACATTTCCCCATCTCCCGATGTTTTTTTCTCTCCATATCTATCTCTTATATGTTTGTGTACACAGCAGTGAAGGATTACATCAAATTAATATATCTTACATTATCCTTTTCATCCACCTCAACAATCTCTCTCTCTCTCCATGTTTGTCCCTCTCTGCAGCCCTCTCTCTGCCTTCATATCTAACCCTCTCTCCCTCTGTCTCTCTCTCTGCTATCACTGACGCTAGGAGAGAGACAGAGATAGAAGGAGAGAGAGGGAGTGATAGAGAGGGAAAGACAGATGGAGGGACAGAGAGAGAAAGAGAGAAAAGGAGAGAGAGGGAGTGTCAGGGAGGGAAAGACAAATGGAGGGACAGAGAGAGAGAGACAGGGAGAGAGATGGAGTGACAGGCAGGGAAGGACAGATGGAGGGATAGAGAGAGAGAGAGATAGAGATAGAAGGAGAGAGAGGGAGTGACTGGGAGGGAAAGACAGATGGAGAGAGTGAGAGAGAGGGACAGAGCTAGAAGGAGAGAGATGGAGAAACAGACAAGGAAAGACAGATGGAGGGACAGAGAGAGAGAGAGACAGAGAGAGGCAGAGACAGAGAGAGAAGGAGAGAGTGGGAGAGACAGAGATGGAAAGACAGATGGAGGGACAGAGAGTGAGACAGTGAGAGAAGGAGAGAGAGGGAGAGACAGAGATTGAAAGAGAGAGAGGGAGTGACTGGGAGGGAAAGAGAGATGGAGAGATAGAGAGAGAGACAGAGATAGAAGGAGAGAGACGGAGAGACAGAGATGGAAAGACAGATGGAGGGACAGAGAGAGAGAGAAGGAGGGAGAGGGAGAGACAGAGAGAAGGAGAGTGGGAGTGACAGAGATGGAAAGACATATGGAGGAACAGAGAGAGAGACAGAGAGAGAGATGGAGTGACAGGCAGGGAAGGACAGATGGAGGGATAGAGAGAGAGAGAGATAGAGATAGAAGGAGAGAGAGGGAGTGACTGGGAGGGAAAGACAGATGGAGAGAGTGAGAGAGAGGGACAGAGATAGAAGGAGAGAGATGGAGAAACAGACAGGGAAAGACAGATGGAGGGACAGAGAGAGAGAGAGAGACAGAGAGAGGCAGAGAGAGAGAGAGAAGGAGAGAGTGGGAGAGACAGAGATGGAAAGACAGATGGAGGGACAGAGAGTGAGACAGTGAGAGAAGGAGAGAGAGGGAGAGACAGAGATTGAAAGAGAGAGAGGGAGTGACTGGGAGGGAAAGAGAGATGGAGGGACAGAGAAAGAGACAGAGATAGAAGGAGAGAGAGGGAGTGACAGAGAGTGAAAGACAGATGGAGGGACAGGGAGAGAGAGACAGAGAGAGAAGGAGGGAGAGGGAGAGACAGAGAGGGAAAGACAAATGGAGAGACAGAGATAGAAGGAGAGAGAGGGAGAGACAGAGAAGGAAAGACAGATGGAGAGACAGAGAGAGGGAGACAGAGAGAGAGAGAGCGTGGGAGAGATGGTGTAAGGGAGGCACAAATGGAGTCATGGAAAGAGACAGAGAGAGAGAGAGAGATAGTTGGAGAGAGAGAGAGAGTGACAGAGAGGGAAAGACAGATGGAGGGACAGAGAGAGAGACAGAGAGAGAGAGACAGAGAGAGAGAGAGAGAGAGATGTAAACAGAGTCATGGACAGAGGGTAAGAAAGAGAGATAGGGAGAGACAAAGTAAAAGAAGGAGAGAGAGAGAGAGATGGAGAGGCAGAGAGAGGGAGAGACAGAGAGAGGGAGGGCGAGATGGTGTGAGAGAGACAGAGGCATGGACAGAGGCAGAGAGAGAGAGAGGGAGAGACACTGAGAGACAGAGAGAGCCAGAGAGAGAGAAAGAAACAGAGAGGGAGGGAGGGAGAGACAGAGAGGGAGAGACTGGGATTCAGAGGGTAACAAAGAGGGAGAGACTGGGATTCAGAGTGTAACAGAGAGGGAGAGAATGGGATTCACAGGGTAACAGAGAGGGAGAGACTGGGATTCAGAGGGTAATGGAGAGGGAGAGACTGTGATTCAGAGGGTAACGGAGAGGGAGAGACTGGAATTCAGAGGGTAACGGAGAGGGAGAGACTGGGATTCAGAGGGTAATGGAGAGGGAGAGACTGTGATTCAGAGGGTAACGGAGAGGGAGAGACTGGGATTCAGAGGGTAACAGTGAGGGAGAGTCTGGGACTCAGAGGGTAAGAGAGAGGGAGAGACTGGGATTCAGAGGGTAACAGAGAGGGAGAGACTGGGATTCAGATGGTAACAGAGAGGGAGCGACTGGGACTCAGAGGGTAACAGAGAGGGAGAGTCTGGGATTCACAGGGTAACAGAGAGGGAGAGACTGGGATTCACAGGGTAACAGAGAGGGAGAGTCTGGGATTCAGAGGGAAACATGGAGGGAGAGACTGGGATTCAGAGAGTAACGGAGAGGGAGAGACTGGGATTCAGAGGGTAACAGAGAGGGAGAGACTGGGATTCAGAGGGTAACAGAGAGGGAGAGACTGGGATTCAGAGGGAAACAGAGAGGGAGAGACTGGGATTCAGAGGGTAACGGAGAGGGAGAGACTGGAATTCAGAGGGTAACAGAGAGGGAGAGACTGGGATTCAGAGGGTAACAGTGAGGGAGAGACTGGGATTCAGAGGGTAACAGTGAGGGAGAGACTGGGATTCAGAGAGTAACAGAGAGGGAGAGACTGGAATTCAGAGAGTAACAGAGGGAAAAATAGAGTTGGCGAGGGCAACATAGAAATTTTAAGGCACAGAAAGCGGCCACTTGGCCCATTCTCTCTGTGCCAGCCGAAAAACGATTAACCGATTCTAATCCCACCTTCCAGCATTTGGTCCGAGCACTGCAGCTTACCGCACTTGAGGTGCCTATCCAGACTCCTTCTGAATGAGTTGAGGGTCTCTGCTTCAACTACCCTTTCAGGCAGTGAGTTCCAGACCATCGCGACCCTCTGGGTGAAAAAGATTTTCCTCAACTCCCCTCTAATTTTTCGACCAATCACTTTAAATCTCTGCCCCCTCGTCACTGACCTTTCTGCTATGGTTCTCTGCCCTTCACCTCCACTCCATCCAGGACCCTCAACATTTTGTACATTTCAATCAGATCTCCCCTCAGCCTTCTCTGTTCCAAGGACAACAACCCCTGCCTATCCTCATAGCTACAATTCTCCAGTCCTGGCAACATCCTGGAAAATGGGAGAGAGACAAAGTCCCGTGTTCATAACACATGGATAAAGAGGTTAATCATCTGAGCTGTAACTCTGAGACAGAGACAGAGAGGGAGAAAGAGAGAGAGAGGGGGAGGGCGAGAGGGAGGGAGAGAGGGAGGGAGAGATGGTGTGGGGGAGACACAAATTGAGACGTGGACAGAGGAAGCGAGAGGGAGAAAGGGAGAGAGAGAGAGAGGCAGAGAGAGAGATAGAGAGAGACAGAGAGAGAGGGAGCGATGGTGTGAGGGAGGCACAAATTGAGACATGGACAGAGGTTGAGAAAGAGAGAGAGGGAGAGACAGAGAGAGAGAGCTGGGGGAGAGACAGATAGAGAGTGAGAGAGGCACAGAGAGAGAAGGAGACACAGAGAGGCAGACATAGAGAGGCAGACAGAGAGCTAGAGAGAGACAGAGAGAGAGGGAGAGATAGTGTGAGGGAGGCACAAATTGAGACATGGACAGAGGTAGAGAGAGAGAGGGAGAGATAGCGAGAGAGAGAGGGGGGTAAGACAGATAGCGAGGGACAGAGGCAGTGTGAGAGAGGCAGATTAGAAGGTAGCAAATGGAACCCCACTATTTACAAAAGGAAGGAGAGAGAAAATGGGGAACTAAAGACCTGTTCGTCCAACATCAGTCATTGGGAAAATGCTCGAATCTATAATAAAGGATGTGATAACAGGACACTTAAAGAGAGATTGCGGGGGGAGGGGGGGTGCGGAAGAGAGAAATGGGGAGAGAGAGAAATGGGGGGGAGAGAATGGGGGGAGAGTGCGTGAGTGAGACGGAGCAAAGGAGAGAGAGACTAGGTTAGGTGGGACAATAAGCTGTGAGCAGAACACAAATAGACGACAAAGAGAGATGGTTTGGGATAGACAGCGATAAATGTCCCAGTGTTGTGGTAACATAAAATGGCCACTGAAAATGAACCTAAAATGGCTGACTGATGTGTGTGGATTTCCACAGATGAGAGGAGAGAGAGACAGACAGACAGACAGACAGACAGAAAGATAGACAAAGAGGGAGACAGGGACCAAGACACAGAGAGTGATCGCAGGATATTTGTCGTCGGACAGAGGAAGAGGAGGAGGCCATTTAGCCCCTCAACCCTGTTCTGTCATTCAAGGAGCTCATGGCTGATGTGTGATCTAACTCCATGTACCTATCTTTGTCCCTTAATACCTTTGGTTAACAAAAATCTCTCAAACTCAGATTTAAAAATTAACAAGTGTCTCAGCATCAATTGCTGATTGTGGAAGAGAGTTTCAAACTGATACCACACCTGGTGTGTTGAAGTGTTTCTTCATTTCACTCCTGAAAGGTTTTTAGACGAGGTTTATATTTTTAGACTATGCCCCCATGTTCTAGACTCTGCAGCCAGTGGGAATTGTTACTCTCTGTCCACCCTATCAGTTTCCCTTATTATCTTGAAAACAATCATCAAATCACACCTGAGCCTTCAAAATTCCAGGGATACAGAGTAAATCTCCAGCTACACTGTCCCATTAAATATTCCCAAGCCAAACACAAGGTTGGGTTTGACACAGAGTAAATTTCCCTCTACACTGTCCCATCACACACTCCCAGGGCAGGAACATCATGGGGTGGATACAGAGTGAATCTCACTCTACACTGTCTGATAGAGACAGAGAGAGAGACAGAAAGAGAGAAACAGAGAGACATGGACTGACAGGGTGACTAAAAGAGATAGAAGGATACTTCACAGGGGATATTGGAAGAGGAAGATGCAATTCAACCACACAATCCTGTTCCGGCATCAAATGAGATCTTGGCTGATCTGTGATGTAACTTACACCATATATCCTGCCTTTGCCCCTTATCTCTTAATACCTTTGGTTAACAAGAATCTATCAATCACAGACAGATTTAAAAATTAACCAATAAGCCAGCAAGAAATTTGCAGAACCAATGTCATGAGGGTATGATGGCTCCCACAGTGGAATAGCATGCTGGATGTTTAAAATGGAGGCTGTTCCTTCAGGATCATCAAACGTACCTGCCTGGGCCGCAACTTCATCTACATTTCCCCCTCTCCCGATGTTTTTTTATCTCCATATCTATCTCTTATATGTTTGTGTCCACAGCAGTGAAGGATTACATCAAATTAATATATCTTACATTATCCTTTTCATCCACCGCAACGACCTCTCTCTCTCCAATTTTGTCCCTCTCTACAGCACTCTCTCTGCCTTCATATCTAACCCTCTCTCCCTCTGTCTCTCTCCTAACGTCAGAGATCGCAGGAGGGAGAGACAGAGAGAGAATGTTGAAGGAACTGTACTCTGTTCCTAAGCTGTGCTGAACCTGCTCTGGGAGTGTTTGATGGGCTACATTAATGGGCCGTGTACAGTCCTGTATCAGGCTGTGAAGAAGCACAGCTTGTTCAGTGTACAACGGGTCAAAGGGAACGATTCACTCCTGTCTGCTACTGGGAAGAGAGACTGACCTTAACATCAAGGCAGCGTTTGACCGAGTGTGACATCGAGGAGCCCGAGTAAAACTGAAGTCAGTGGGAATCCGCTGGTTGGAGTCATACCGAGCACAAAGGAAGATGGTTGTGGTTGTTGGAGGTCAATCATCTCAGTCCCAGGATATCACTGCAGGAGTTCCTCAGGGTAGTGTCCGAGGCTCAACCATCTTCAGCTGAGATCCCAGGAGAGAATGCTGGAAATACTGAGCAGGTCAAGCAGCATCTGTGGAGAGAGAAACAGAGTTAGTGATTCAGCTCGATGCTTTCCAGATTTCCAACATCCACAGTATTTTGCCTCAGATAATGAAGCAATCCAGAGCCACATGCACCAAGACCCAGACAACATTCAGGTTTGGGCCGACAAGTGGGAAGTAACATTCACGTCACACAAGTGCCAGGCAATGACCATCTGCAACAAGAGAGAATCCAACCACCACCCCTTGGCATTCAAAGCATTATCCCATCACTGAATCACCCAGCGTCAACATCCTGGGGAAACATTGACATCAAACTTAACAGAACGAAACAAATCAATAGTTTCTTCACCCAGTGGCTGGTGGATGTCTGGAACTCACTGCCTGAAAGGATTAGTATAAAATGGGTGGTTGATGGCCGGCACCGACTGGGCGGGCCGAAGGGCCTGCATAAGTGCTGTATCTCTCTATGACTCTAAAGGATGGTCGAGGCAGAAACCCTCCTCACATTTAAAACAATCTCTTGGATATTCACTTCTCTATATTTAAAATGGGTAAGGAATAACTCTCCTCGTCTGCACTGCCCCATCAAACACTCTCAGAGAAGGTACAGCACGGGTTAGATACAGAGTACAGTTCAGTTTAAACATTCCCTGGAGTGTCGGATTAACCCGGGTCACTCACTGTCCCTGGCTCAGCCTCAAGACTCACCTGCCTCAGTCACTGAGACGCTCCTGTATCACTTGCCTTAACATAAGTGGATGCTGGGTTTGGGAGCAGGACAGGCACACGGGATTAGGACGACTGCTCATGTGGAGGATAAGCATCAGTAATCCCTCAGAGAATCAGAACAGACCAGCGAGACTCAGAAAAGGAAACTTGTGTTGAATTTGTGAGTCTTGCATTGTGGAATGTTTTAGTATTTGATGAGAATGTTGAGCCAGTGACATTTTGCCCCAGTGGGATGAATAGACACTATATGACTTGATTACAACAGTAAGGTACCGTGTGTACTGTAAATATGGACTGAAATAACAATATAACTGATCAATTTTCAGCTGAATACTATGACTACAGTTATACCTGCAATCCTGTTATATATGTGCTGCTATACCTGCTATATGTGAGAATGTACATACGACACGATGGGATGACGTCAAAGTGGCCACTCTTTATATTTTCAGACTATGCCCCAAATTCCTGACTCCGCAGCCAGTGGGAATATTTACTCTCAGTCCACCCTATCAGTTTCCCTTATTATTTTATAAACTTTCATCAAATCACCCCATAACCTTCTAAATTCCAGGGATACAGAGTAAATCTCCAGCTACACTGTCCCATTAAATATTCCCAAGCCAAGCACAATGTTGGGTTTGACAGAGTAAATTTCCCTCTCCGCTGTCACATCACACACTCCCAGGGCAGGAACATCATGGGGTGGATACAGAGTGAATCTCACTCTACACTGTCTGATAGAGACAGAGAGAGAGACAGAAAGAGAGAAACAGAGAGACATGGACTGACAGGGTGACTAAAAGAGATAGAAGGATATTTAACAGGGGATATTGGAAGAGGAGGATGCAATTTAACCCCACAACTCTGTTCCTGCATTCAATGAGATCTTGGCTGATCTGTGATCAAACTTACACCATATATCCTGCCTTTGCCCCTTATCTCTTAATACCTTTGGTTAACAAGAATCTATCAATCACAGGTTTAAAAATTAACCAATAAGCCAGCATGAAATTTCCACAAACAGTATCATGAGGGTGTGATGGCTCCCACAGTGGAATAGCTTGCTGAATATTTAAAATTGAGACAGAGAGAGAGAGACAGAGATAGGAGAGAGAGGGAGAGACAGAGAGGGAAAGACAGATGGAGGAACAGAGAGAGTGACAGAGATGGAAGGAGAGAGAGGGAGAGACAGGGAGGGAAAGACAGATGGAGGGATAGAGAGAGAGAGATACAGTGATAGAAGGAGAGAGAGGGAGAGGCAGAGAGGGAAAGACAGATGGAGAGAGAGAGAGAGAGAGTGGCAGAGATGGAAGGAGAGAGAGGGAGAGACAGGGAGGGACGGACAGATGGAGGGATAGAGAGAGAAGGAGAGAGATGGAGTGACAGGGAGGGAAGGACAGATGGAGGAACAGAGAGAGAGACAGAGATGGAAGGAGAGAGAGGGAGTAACAGGGAGGGAAAGACAGATGGAAAGACAGAGAGAAAGAGAGAGATAGAAGGAGAGAGAGGGAGTGACAGAGAGGGAAAGACAGATGGAAAGACAGAGAGAGAGAGACTGAGATAGAAGGAGAGAGAGGGAGAGACAGAGAGGGAAAGGCAGATGGAGAGACAGAGAGAGAGAGGCAGAGATGGAAGGAGAGAGAGGGAGAGACAGAGAAGGAAAGACAGAAAGAGGGACATAGAGAGAGACAGAGATAGAAGGAGAGAGAGAGTGTGTCAGGGAGGGAAAGACAGATGGAGAGACAGAGAGAAAGAGAGAGATAGAAGGAGAGACAGGGAGGGACAGAGAGGGAAAGGCAGATGGAGAGACAGAGAGAGAGAGGCAGAGATGGAAGGAGAGAGAGGGAGAGACAGAGAAGGAAAGACAGAAGGAGGGACATAGAGAGAGACAGAGATAGAAGGAGAGAGAGAGTGTGTCAGGGAGGGAAAGACAGATGGAGAGACAGAGAGAAAGAGAGAGATAGAAGGAGAGACAGGGAGGGAAGGACCGACGGAGGGATCGAGAGAGAGAGACAGAGATAGGAGAGGGAGAGGCAGAGATGGAAGGAGAGAGAGGGAGAGACAGAGAAGGAAAGACAGAAGGAAGGACATAGAGAGAGACAGAGATAGAAGGAGAGAGAGAGTGTGTCAGGGAGGGAAAGACAGATGGAGAGACAGAGAGAAAGAGAGAGATAGAAGGAGAGACAGGGAGGGAAGGACCGACGGAGGGATCGAGAGAGAGAGACAGAGATAGGAGAGGGAGAGGCAGAGAGGGAAAGACAGATGGAGAGACAGATAGAGAGAGGCAGAGATGGAAGGAGAGGAAGGGAGTGATAGGGAGGGAAAGACAGATGGAGAGACAGAGAGAAAGAGAGAGAGAGAAGGAGAGACAGGGAGGGAAGGACAGATGGAGGGATAGAGGGATAGAGAGAGAGACAGCAATAGAAGGAGAGAGAGGGAGTGAAAGAGAGACATAGAGAGAGGGAGAGACAGAGAGAGAAGGAGGGAGTGGGAGAGAAACAGAGGCAAAGGCAGTCGGAGAGAAAGAGAGCGAGAGAAGCAGAGATGGAAGGAGAGAGAGGGAGTGATAAGGAGGGAAAGACTAATGGAAAGACAGAGAGAGATACAGAGAGAGAAGGAGAGAGAGGGAGTGTCAGGGAGGGAAAGACAGATGGAGGGACAGAGACAGAGAGACAGAGATAGAAGGAGAGAGAGGGAGCGACAGAGAGGGAAAGATAGATGGAGGGAAAGAGAGAGAGACAGAGATAGAAGGAGAGAGATGGAGAGACAGGGAGGGAAGGACAGATGGAGGGATAGAGGGATAGAGAGAGAGACAGAGATAGAAGGACAGAGAGGGAGTGTCAGGGAGGGAAAGACAGATGGAGAGACAGAGAGACAGAGAGAGAAGGAGAGAGAGGGAGTGACAGAGAGGGAAAGACAGATGGAGGGAAAGAGAGAGAGACAGAGATAGAAGGAGAGAGATGGAGAGACAGGGAGGGAAGGACAGATGGAGGGATAGAGGGATAGAGAGATAGACAGCAATAGAAGGAGAGAGAGGGAGCGACAGAGAGGGAAAGACAGATGGAGGGAAAGAGAGAGAGACAGAGATAGAAGGAGAGAGATGGTGAGACAGGGAGGGAAGGACAGATGGAGGGATAGAGGGATAGCGAGATAGACAGCAATAGAAGGAGAGAGAGGGAGTGACAGAGAGACAAAGAGAGAGGGAGAGACAGAGAGAGAAACAGAGGCAAAGGCAGTTGGAGAGACAGAGAGAGAGAGAAGCAGAGATGGACGGCGAGAGAGGGAGTGACAAAGAGGGAAAGACAGATGGAAAGACAGAGAGAGAGAGACAGAGAAAGAAGGAGAGAGAGGGAGAGACAGGAAGGGAAAGACAGATCGAGGGACAGAGTGAGAGACAGAGAGAGAAGGAGAGAGATGGAGTGACGGAGGGAAGGACAGATGGAGGGATAGAGAGAGAAACAGAGAGAGAAGAACAGAGAGGGAGTGACAGAGGGAATGACAGATGGAGAGACAGAGAGAGAGAGGCAGAGGTGGACGGAGAGAGAGGGAGTGACAGGGAGGGAAAGACAGATGGAGGAACAGAGAGAGAGACAGAGATGGAAGGAGAGAGAGGGAGTGACAGGGAGGTAAAGACAGATGGAAAGACAGAGAGAGAGAGACGGAGATAGAAGGAGAGAGAGGGAGAGACAGAGAGGGAAAGGCAGATGGAGAGACAGAGAGAGAGAGAGGCAGAGATGGAAGGAGAGAGAGGGAGAGACAGAGAAGGAAAGACAGAAGGAGGGACATAGAGAGAGACAGAGATAGAAGGAGAGATAGAGTGTGTCAGGGAGGGAAAAACAGATGGGGAGACAGAGAGAGAGAGAGAGATAGAAGGAGAGAGAGGGAGAGACAGGGAGGGAAGGACCGACGGAGGGATCGAGAGAGAGAGACAGAGATGGAAGGAGAGAAAGGGAGTGATCGGGAGGGAAAGACAGATGGAGAGACAGAGAGAAAGAAAGAGATAGAAGGAGAGAGAATGGAGAGACAGAGAGGGAAAGACAGATGGAGAGACAAAGTGAGAGACAGAGAGAGAAGGAGAGAGATGGAGTGACAGGGAGGGAAGGACAGATGGAGGGATAGAGAGAGAGACAGAGATAGAAGGAGAGAGAGGGAGAGATAGAGGGAAAGACAGATGGAGGGACAGAGAGAGAGACAGAGAGAGAGGGAGAGACAGAGAGAAGGAGAAAGGGAGTGACAGAGAGGCAAAGACAGATGGAGGGACAGAGAGAGAGACAGAGATAGAAGGAGAGAAATGGAGAAACAGAGAGGGAAAGACTGATGGAGGGACAGAGAGAGAGACAGAGTGAAGCAGAGACAGAGATAGAAGGACAGAGACAGAGAGGGAAAGACAAATGGAGGAACAGAGAGAGAGACAGAGTGAAGCAGAGACAGAGATAGAAGGACAGAGACAGAGAGGGAAAGACAAATGGAGGAACAGAGAGAGAGACAGAGTGAAGCAGAGACAGAGATAGAAGGACAGAGACAGAGAGGGAAAGACAAATGGAGGAACAGAGAGAGAGACAGAGAGAGAGAGACAGAGATAGAAGGACAGGGAGGGCAGGACAGATGGAGGGACAGACAGAGAGACAGAGATAGAAGGAGAGAAATGGAGAAACAGACAGGGAAAGACTGATGGAGGGACAGAGAGAGAGACAGAGTGAAGCAGATAGAAGGACAGAGACAGAGAGGGAAAGACAAATGGAGGAACAGAGAGAGAGACAGAGATAGAAGGACAGGGAGGGCAGGACAGATGGAGGGACAGAGTGAGGGACAGAGAGAGAAGGAGAGAGATGGAGTGACAGGGAGGGTCGGATAGATGGAGGGATAGAGCGACAGAGACAGAGATAGAAGGACAGAGAGGGAGAGACAGAGAGGGAGGCAGAGACAGGGAGAGAAGGAGAGAGAGGGAGAGACAGAAAGGGAAAGGCTGTTGGAGAGACAGAGAGAGCGAGACAGAGGGAGAGGCAGAGACAGAGATAGAAGGAGAGAGAGGGAGTGTCAGGGGGTGGGGAAGGCAGATGAAGAGACAGAGAGAGAGAGACAGAGAGAGAAGGAGAGAGAGGGAGCGACAAGGAGGGAAAGACAGATGGAGAGACAGAGATCGAGACAAAGAGAGAAGGAGAGAGATGGAGTGACAGGGAGGGAAGGATAGATGGAGGGATAGAACGAGAGAGAGAGATAGAAGGAGAGAGAGGGAGTGACAGGGAGGGAAAGACAGATGGAGGGACAGAGTGAGAGACAGAGAGAGAAGGAGAGAGATGGAGTGACAGGGAGGGAAGGACAGATGGAGGGATAGAGAGAGAGTGGCAGAGATAGAAGGAGAGAGAGGGAGTGATCCGGGGGAGACTGATGGAGAGATGGAGAGAGAGAGAGAGAAAGAGAGAGAAGGAAAGAGTGGGAGCGACATAGATCGAAAGAGAGATGGAGAGACAGAGATGGACGGAGAGAGAGCGAGTGACAGGGAGGGAAAGACAGATGGAGAGACAGAGAGAGATAGGAGAGAGAGGGAAAGACAGATGGAGATTCAGAGATAGAAGGAGAGAGAGGGAGTGACAGAGAGGGAAAGACAGATGGAGGGACAGAGGGAGACAGAGAAAGAAGGAGAGAGTGGGACAGAGAGGGAGGGTTAAAGAAAGAAGGAAAAATGTTTGAAACCATTGCTATCCTGGGAGTGAGGGAGGAAGGGAGAGATGGTGTCATAGAGACACAGACAGAGTTATGGACAGAGGCAGAGAAAGAGAGGGAGAGAGGGAGAGAGAGAGAGATAGAATTAGAGAGAGACGGTGACAGGGAGGGAATGACAGATGGAGGGACAGAGAGAGAGAAGGAGAGAGAGGGAGAGACAGAGAGAAGGAGAGAGGGAGTGACAGAGAGGGAAAGACAGATGGAGGGACAGTGAGAGAGACAGAGATACAGAGTGAGGGAAAGGCAGAGATGGTGTGAGAGAGACACAGTAGAGTCATGGACAGAGGCACAGAGAGAGAGAGAGTAACAGAGAGAGAGACAGACAGACTGAAAGAGAGAAAGAGAGAGATAGAGACACAGAGAGAGAAACAGAGAGAGAGGGAGCGGCAGTGAGAGAGAGAGAGACAGAGACAATGATAGCGAAAGACAACGAGAGCGAGAGATGGGGAGAGAGAGATAGAGGGGGGAGAGAGAGATAGAGGGGGTAAAGAGGGATAGAGGGGGTAAAGAGAGATAGAGGGGGTAAAGAGAGATAGAGGGGGTAAAGAGAGATAGAGGGGGTATAGAGAGATAGACGTGGAGAGAGAGAGAGGGGGGGAGAGAGAGAGAGGGGGGGAGAGAGAGAGAGAGGGAGAGAGAGAGAGAGGGAGAGAGAGGGAGTGTGAGGGGGAGAGGGAGATAGAGGGGTGAGACAGATAGAGGGGGGAGAGTGAGATAGAGGGGAGAGAGTGAGATAGAGGGGGGAGAATGAGATAGAGGGGGGAGAATGAGATAGAGGGGGAGAGTGAGATAGAGGGGGAGAGTGAGATAGAGGGGGAGAGTGAGATAGAGGGGGTGTGTGAGATAGAGGGGGTGTGTGAGATAGAGGGGGTGTGTGAGATAGAGGGGAAGAGGGAGATAGAGGGGAAGAGTGAGATAGAGGGGGAGAGTGAGATAGAGGGGGTGTGTGAGATAGAGGGGGTGTGTGAGATAGAGGGGGTGTGTGAGATAGAGGGGAAGAGGGAGATAGAGGGGGTGTGTGAGATAGAGGGGGTGTGTGAGATAGAGGGGGTGTGTGAGATAGAGGGGGAGAGTGAGAGAGGGGAAGAGTGAGAGAGGGGAAGAGTGAGAGAGGGGAAGAGTGAGAGAGGGGAAGAGTGAGAGAGGGGAAGAGTGAGATCGAGGGGAAGAGTGAGATCGAGGGGATGTGTGAGCGGGGGAGAGGGAGATAGAGGGGCAGAGGGAGATAGAGGGGGAGACGGAGATAGAGGGGGAGACGGAGATAGAGGGGTAGACGGAGATAGAGGGGGAGACGGAGATAGAGGGGGGAGAGGGAGAGAGAGCGGAGAGGGAGAGAGAGCGGGAGATAGAGGGGGATTGGGAGATAGAGGGGGAGAGGGAGATAGAGGGTGGAGACGGAGATAGAGGGGGAGAGATGGATGGGGTAGAGGGTGGTGAACCTGTGGAATTCTCTACCGCAGAAGGCAGTGGAGGCCAAGTCATTAAATATATTCATGGAGGAGAGAGATATATTTCTTAATGTCAAAGGGATCAAGGGGTATGGGGAGAAAGTGGGAACAGGGTACTGAATTAGACCATCGGTCATGATCTTTATTGAATGACAGAGCAGGCCCAAAGGGCCGAATGGCCTACTCCTGCTCCTATTTTCTATGTTTCTATGAGAGAGGCGGATTGACAGAGGGAGAGATAGAGAGAGGAGAAACAGAGAGAGAAGGAGCGATAGAGATGGAGCGAGGTGACCCTGATATTCTCTCTCTCTCACACACACATCCAGACACACACAGACACATACATAAAGGGACAGACACACACACACACACACAGACACAGACACAGACACAGACACACACACACACACACACAGACACACACAGACAGACACACACAGACACATACACACAGACACACACACACACACACACACACACACACACAGAGACACACACACACAGACACACACACACACACACACACACAGACAGATTTTACAATCCACGCTGATGTCAGTAAAAATGACCAACAGAACCTCAGTAACAATCCCCAGTGTCTGCCCAGTCCTTTGTCTCCCTCTTTATAAAAGAGGGGGAACGATGCAGATATTGTAGTTAAAGAGGAGGAGTGTGAAATATTGGAGGGATAAACAGAGTGAGAGGGAAATATTAAGGTGTTTGGCAACTTTGAAAGTGGATAAATGGTCAGGCCTGGATGCATTGGAACCAGTTCAGAGAAGGTTCACTCGGCTGATTCCTGGGATGAAGGGGTTGTCTTATGAGGAATGGTTGAACAGGTTGGGCCTATACTCATTGGACTTTAGAAGAATGAGAGGTGATCTTATTGAAACATACTAAATACTTAAAGGGATAGACAGGTTAGATGCAGGTAAGATGTCTCCTTTGGTTCGGGAGTCGAGAACCAGGGGACACAATTTCAAAATCAGGGGGAAGCCACTGAGGTCAGAGATGGGGAGAAATGTCTTTGCTCAGAGTGTTGTGAATCTTTGGAATTCTCTACTCCAGTGGGCTGTGGAAACTCAGTCTGGGAAAAAGGCATTGAAGTGGATGATCAGCCATGATCGTATTGAATGGCAGAACAGGCTCGATGGGCTGAATGGCCTACTCCTGTTCCTATGTTCCCAAGCTGCTGAAATAGTTTCTCCCAAACTACTCCATCAGTTCCCCTTAATATCTCAACAGATTTGATCAAATCACCTTGATCCTCCTAAATTCCAGGCAATAAATCCCTAGTTTGTGTAATATCACCTCGTAATTTAACCCTTGGAGTCCAGTTATCATTCTGGTAAATCTACACTGCACTCAAATGGACATGGACCCCCCAAAGTCTCTTTCAACCTCCAGTGTTTCTAGCTTTTCACCATTTATAAAGTACTCTGTTCTAGTCTTTTTTACTGACATTGAAATCTAACTGCCACAGTTTTGCCCATTTATTTAAGATATTAATATCTCTTTGTAATTTGATGCTTCCAGCTACACTGCTTACAATGCTGCCTATTTTTGTGTCATTGGTAAACTTGGGTATGTTGCATTCTACCTCATCATCTTAAATCATTAATAAATACAGCAAACTGAGACACACACGGGCTTTGCACTAGTAGACAGGAGTGAATCATTCCAACCTAGAGGCTTTTTAACTCCAGATTTATGTTTTTTTAAAGAAAAAATAGAATTCAAATTCACAACAGCCCTGTGTGGGATTTGAACTCCTGCTTTTTCAATCATCAGCTCAGGCCTTCAAATTAAAACCCATAAAAAGAGATTCATTTTCCTACTGCTGTTGTCTGACTGACTGAGGTTTTGTATATTGTTCCCTTCTCCTCTTCTTCCATGTGTTTGAAGTCTTTGAAGTTTGTCAGACATTGGTAAACTACTTCATGTGGTGTTGTGTAAAGACCTTCAATTCTGTGTATCTGGAAGGGACACAATTCAAATTCTCACCTTATTGCATCAACTAAAACCTGCAGGTCCATTCAAACAACTCTATTTCCTGTCTCTGCAAAGACAGCTCACACTTCCACAATGCAGGAATGTCTGAATGGAAACAGCTTTTGACACATTTCCCAACACGTTTGCCAACACTTTTCAGGATGAAGCTCAATTCAACTTAGAGATTGCAAGCCCCAAATTGAATCTTTTAGATGTAAAAAGTGACACAAATGAAATCCCAGATCTCTGTGTCCCTGCACCCATTTTAACATTGTACCATTTAGTTTAGATCGCTTCTCCTCAGCCTTCCTTCCAAAATGCATCATTTGACATTTCTCAGCATTGAAGTTAACCTGCTATGTGTCTGACCATTTCACCAGACTGCCTCTATCCTCCTGAAGTCTACTCCTATTCCCTTCACTGTTTATTACATTGCAAATAGCACAATGTTGAAGTTATTCCCTGTAAACCCAAGTCTAAGTCATTCATATATCAATAAGATCAGTGGTCCTAATCAAAACCCCTGGGGAATACCACAATTTACACTGTATACAGTGAGTACAAAAGCCGAGAGGGTGTGCTGAACATTTATAAAGCTCTGGTCAGGTAACAGAGAGGGAGAGACTGGGATTCAGAGGGTAACGGAGAGGGAGAGACTGGGACTCAGAGGGTAACAGAGAGGGAGAGACTGGGATTCAGAGGGTAACGGAGAGGGAGAGACTGGGACTCAGAGGGTAACAGAGAGGGAGAGACTGGGATTCAGAGGGTAACAGAGAGGGAGAGACTGGGACTCAGAGGGTAACAGAGAGGGAGAGACTGGGATTCAGAGAGTAACAGAGAGGGAGAGACTGGGATTCAGAGGGTAACAGAGAGGGAGAGACTGGAATTCAGAGGGTAACAGAGAGGGAGAGACTGGAATTCAGAGGGTAACAGAGAGGGAGAGACTGAGATTCAGAGGGTAACAGAGGGTAAAATAGAGTTGGCGAGGGCAACATAGAAATTTTAAGGCACAGAAAGAGGCCACTTCACCCATTCTCTCTGTGCCAGCCGAAAAACGATCAACCTATTCTCATCCCACCTTCCAGCATTTGGTCCGAGCTCTGCAGCTTACCGCACTTGAGGTGCCTATCCAGACTCCTTCTGAATGAGTTGAGGGTCTCTGCCTCAACTACCCTTTCAGGCAGTGAGTTCCAGACCATCGCGACCCTCTGGGTGAAAATGATTTTCCTCAACTCCCCTCTAATTTTTCGACCAATCACTTTAAATCTATGCCCCCTCGTCACTGACCTTTCTGCTATGGTTCTCTGCCCTTCACCTCCACTCCATCCAGGACCCTCAAAATTTTGTACATTTCAATCAGATCTCCCCTCAGCCTTCTCTGTTCCAAGGACAACAATCCCTGCCTATCCTCATAGCTACAATTCTCCAGTCCTGGCAACATCCTAGAAAATGGGAGAGAGACAAAGTCCCGTGTTCATAACACATGGATAAAGAGGTTAATCATCTAAGCTGTAACTCTGAGACAGAGACAGAGAGGGAGGGAGAGAGGGAGAAAGAGAGAGAGAGGGGGAGGGAGAGAGGGAGGGAGAGATGGTGTGGGGGAGACACAAACTGAGACGTGGACAGAGGCAGCGAGAGGGAGAAAGGGAGAGATAGAGAGGGAGAGGCAGAGAGAGAGAGAGGCAGAGAGAGAGATAGAGAGAGACAGAGAGAGGGAGCGATGGTGTGAGGGAGGCACAAATTGAGACATGGACAGAGGTTGAGAAAGAGAGAGAGGGAGAGACAGAGAGAGAGAGCTGGGGGAGAGACAGATAGAGAGTGAGAGAGGCACAGAGAGAGAAGGAGACACAGAGAGGCAGACAGAGAGAGGCAGACAGAGAGCTAGAGAGAGACAGAGAGAGGGAGAGATGGTGTGAGGGAGGCACAAATTGAGACATGGACAGAGGTAGAGAGAGAGAGAGGGAGCGATAGTGCGAGAGAGAGAAAAAGACAGAGAGGGAGAGATAGCGAGAGAGAGAGGGGGGTAAGACAGATAGCGAGGTACAGAGGCAGTGTGAGAGAGGCAGATTAGAAGGTAGCAAATGTAACCCCACTATTTGCAAAAGGAAGGAGAGAGAAAATGGGGAACTAAAGACCTGTTCGTCTAACATCAGTCATAGGGAAAATGTTCGAATCTATAATAAAGGATGTGATAACAGGACACTTAAAGAGAGATTGCGGGGGGAGGGGGGGTGGAGAGAGAAATGGGGTGAGAGAGAAATGGGGGGGAGAGAGATGGGGGAGAGTGAGATGGGGGAGAGTGCGTGAGTGAGACGGAGCAAAGGAGAGAGATACTAGGTTAGGTGGGACAATAAGCTGTGAGGAGGACACAAATAGACTACAAAGAGAGATGGTTTGGGATAGACAGCGATAAATGTCCCAGTGTTGTGGTAACATAAAATGGCCACTGAAAATGAACCTAAAATGGCTGACTGATGTGTGTGGATTTCCACAGATGAGAGGAGAGAGAGACAGACAGACAGACAGACAGAGAGACAAAGAGGGAGACAGAGACCAAGACACAGAGAGTGATCGCAGGATATTTGTCGTAGGACAGAGGAAGAGGAGGAGGCCATTTAGCCCCTCAACCCTGTTCTGTCATTCAATGAGCTCCTGGCTGATGTGTGATCTAACTCCATGTACCTATCTTTGCCCCTTAATACCTTTGGTTAACAAAAATCTATCAAACTCAGATTTAAAAATTGACAAGTGTCTCAGCATCAATTGCTGATTGTGGAAGAGAGTTTCAAACTGATACCACACCTGGTGTGTTGAAGTGTTTCTTCATTTCACTCCTGAAAGGTTTTTAGACGAGGTTTATATTTTTAGACTATGCCCCCATGTTCTAGACTCTGCAGCCAGTGGGAATTGTTACTCTCTGTCCACCCTATCAGTTTCCCTTATTATCTTGAAAACAATCATCAAATCACACCTGAGCCTTCAAAATTCCAGGGATACAGAGTAAATCTCCAGCAACACTGTCCCATTAAATATTCCCAAGCTAAGCACAAGGTTGGGTTTGACACAGAGTAAATTTCCCTCTGCGCTGTCCCATCACACACTCCCAGGGCAGACACATCATGGGGTGGATACAGAGTGAATCTCACTCGACACTGTCCGAAAGAGACAGAGAGAGAGAGAGACAGAAAAAGAGAAACAGAGAAACATAGACTGACAGGGTGACTAAAAGAGATGGAAGGATATTTAACAGCGGATATTGGAAGAGGAGGATGCAATTTAACCACACAGCCCTGTTCCGGCATCAAATGTGATCTTGGCTGATCTGTGATGTAACTTACACCATATATCCTGCCTTTGCCCCATATCTCTTAATACCTTTGGTTAACAAGAATCTCTCAATCACAGATTTAAAAATTAACCAATATGCCATCAAGAAATTTGCGCAACCATTATCATGAGGGTGCGATGGCTCCCACAGTGGAATAGCTTGCTGGATGTTTAAAATGGAGACTGTTCCTTCTGGATCATCAAACGTATCTGCCTGGGCCCCAACTTCATCTACATTTCCCCATCTCCCGATGTTTTTTTCTCTCCATATCTATCTCTTCTCTGTTTGTGTACACAGCAGTGAAGGATTAGATCAAATTAATATATCTTACATTATCCTTTTCATCCACCTCAACAATCTCTCTCTCTCCAATTTTGTCCCTCTCTACAGCCCTCTCTCTGCCTTCATATCTAACCCTCTCTCCCTCTGTCTCTCTCCTAATGTCAGAGATAGCAGGAGGGAGAGACAGAGAGAGAATGTTGAAGGAACTGTACTCTGTTCCTTAGCTGAGCTGAACCTGCTCTGGGAGTGTTTGATGGGCTACATTAATTGGCCGTGTACAGTCCTGTATCAGGCTGTGAAGAAGCACAGCTTGTTCAGTGTACAACGGGTCAAAGGGAACGATTCACTCCTGTCTGCTACTGGGAAGAGAGACTGACCTTAACATCAAGGCAGCGTTTGACCGAGTGTGACATCGAGGAGCCCGAGTAAAACTGAAGTCAGTGGGAATCCGCTGGTTGGAGTCATACAGAGCACAAAGGAAGATGGTTGTGGTTGTTGGAGGTCAATCATCTCAGTCCCAGGACATCACTGCAGGAGTTCCTCAGGGTAGTGTCCGAGGCTCAACCATCTTCAGCTGAGATCCCAGGAGAGAATGCTGGAAATACTGAGCAGGTCAAGCAGCATCTGTGGAGAGAGAAACAGAGTTAGTGATTCAGCTCGATGCTTTCCAGATTTCCAGCATCCACAGTATTTTGCCTCAGATAATGAAGCAATCCAGAGCCACATGCACCAAGACCCGGACAACATTCAGGTTTGGGCCGACCAGTGACAAGTAACATTCACGTCACACAAGTGCCAGGCAATGACCATCTGCAACATGAGAGAATCCAACCACCTCCCCTTGGCATTCAAAGCATTATCCCATCACTGAATCCCCCAGCGTCAACATCCTGGGCAAACATTGACATCAAACTTAACAGAACGAAACAAATCAATAGTTTCTTCACCCAGTGGCTGGTGGATGTCTGGAACTCACTGCCTGAAAGGATTAGTATAAAATGGGTGGTTGATGGCCGGCACAGACTGTGCGGGCCGAAGGGCCTGTATAAGTGCTGTATCTCTCTATGACTCTAAAGGATGGTAGAGGCAGAAACCCTCATCACATTTAAAACAATCTCTTGGATATTCACTTCTCTATATTTAAAATGGGTAAGGAATAACTCTCCTCGTCTGCACTGCCCCATCAAACACTCTCAGAGAAGGTACAGCACGGATTAGATACAGAGTACAGTTCAGTTTAAACATTCCCTGGAGTGTCGGATTAACCCGGGTCACTCACTGTCCCCGGCTCAGCCTCAAGACTCATCTGCCTCAGTCACTGAGACGCTCCTGTATCACTTGCCTTAACATAAGCGGATGCCGGGTTTGGGAGCAGGACAGGCACACGGGATTAGGACGACTGCTCATGTGGAGGATAAGCATCAGTAATCCCTCAGAGAATCAGAACAGACCAGCGAGACTCAGAAAAGGAAACTTGTGTTGAATTTGTGAGTCTTGCATTGTGGAATGCTTTAGTATTTGGTGAGAATGTTGAGCCAGTGACATTTTGCCCCAGTGGGATGAATAGACACTATATGACTTGATTACAACAGTAAGGTACCGTGTGTACTGTAAATATGGACTGAAATAACAATGTAACTGATCAATTTTCAGCTGAATACTATGACTACAGTTCTACCTGCTATCCTGTTATATATGTGCTGCTTTACCTGCTATATGTGAGAATGTACATACGACACGATGGGATGAAGTCAAAGTGGCCACTCTTTATATTTTCAGACTATGCCCCAAATTCCTGACTCCGCAGCCAGTGGGAATATTTACTCTCAGTCCACCCTATCAGTTTCCCTTATTATTTTATAAACTTTCATCAAATCACCCCATAACCTTCTAAATTCCAGGGATACAGAGTAAATCTCCAGCTACACTGTCCCATTAAATATTCCCAAGCCAAGCACAATGTTGGGTTTGACACAGAGTAAATTTCTCTCTATGCTGTCACATCACACACTCCCAGGGCAGGAACATCATGGGGTGGATACAGAGTGAATCTCACTCTACACTGTCTGATAGAGACAGAGAGAGAGACAGAAAGAGAGAAACAGAGAGACATGGACTGACAGGGTGACTAAAAGAGATAGAAGGATATTTAACAGGGGATATTGGAAGAGGAGGATGCAATTTAACCCCACAACTCTGTTCCTGCATTCAATGAGATCTTGGCTGATCTGTGATCAAACTTACACCATATATCCTGCCTTTGCCCCTTATCTCTTAATACCTTTGGTTAACAAGAATCTATCAATCACAGGTTTAAAAATTAACCAATAAGCCAGCATGAAATTTCCACAAACAGTATCATGAGGGTGTGATGGCTCCCACAGTGGAATAGCTTGCTGAATATTTAAAATTGAGACAGAGAGAGAGAGACAGAGATAGGAGAGAGAGGGAGAGACAGAGAGGGAAAGACAGATGGAGGAACAGAGAGAGTGACAGAGATGGAAGGAGAGAGAGGGAGAGACAGGGAGGGAAAGACAGATGGAGGGATAGAGAGAGAGAGATACAGTGATAGAAGGAGAGAGAGGGAGAGGCAGAGAGGGAAAGACAGATGGAGAGAGAGAGAGAGAGAGTGGCAGAGATGGAAGGAGAGAGAGGGAGAGACAGGGAGGGACGGACAGATGGAGGGATAGAGAGAGAAGGAGAGAGATGGAGTGACAGGGAGGGAAGGACAGATGGAGGGATAGAGACAGAGAGAGGCAGAGACAGAGAGAAAAGGAGAGAGTGGGAGATACACAGAGGGAAAGGCAGTTGGAAAGACAGCGAGTGAGAGACAGAGAGAGAAGGAGAGAGAGGGAGTGTCTGGGAGGAAAAGACAGATGGAGGGACAGAGTGAGACAGAGAGAGAAGGAGAGAGAGGGAGTGACAGGGAGGGAAAGACAGATCGAGGGACAGAGTGAGAGACAGAGAGAGAAGGAGAGAGATGGAGTGACGGAGGGAAGGACAGATGGAGGGATAGAGAGAGAAACAGAGAGAGAAAGACAGAGAGGGAGTGACAGAGAGGGAAAGACAGATGGAGAGAGAGAGAGAGAGAGAGAGGCAGAGGTGGAAGGAGAGAGAGGGAGAGACAGGGAGGGAAAGACAGATGGAGGGACAGAGAGAGACACAGAGACAGAAGGAGAGAGAGGGAGAGACAGAGAGGGAAAGACAGATGGATGGACAGAGAGAGAGACAGAGAGAGAGAGAGTAGAAGAGAGAGGGAGTGTCAGGGAGGGAAAGACAGATGGAGGGATAGAGGGATAGAGAGAGAGACAGAGATAGATGGAGAGAGAGGGTGTGACAGAGACACAGAGAGAGAGGCAGAGACGGAGAGAGAAGGAGAGAGTGGGAGAGAAACAGAGGCAAAGGCAGTTGGAGAGACAGAGAGAGAGAAGCAGAGATCGAAGGAGAGAGAGGGAGTGACAAGGAGGGAAAGACAGATGGAGGAACAGAGAGAGAGACAGAAATGGAGGAGAGAGAGGGAGGGAAAGGGAGGGAAAGACAGATGGAGAGACAGAGAGAAAGAGAGAGAGGGAGAGACAGGGAGGGAAGGACCGACGGAGGGATCGAGAGAGAGAGACAGAGATAGAAGGAGAGAGAGGGAGAGGCAGAGAGGGAAAGACAGATGGAGAGACAGAGAGAGAGAGGCAGAGATGGAAGGAGAGAAAGGGAGTGATAGGGAGGGAAAGACAGATGGAGAGACAGAGAGAAAGAGAGAGAGAGAAGGAGAGACAGGGAGGGAAGGACAGATGGAGGGATAGAGGGATAGAGAGAGAGACAGCAATAGAAGGAGAGAGAGGGAGTGACAGAGAGACAAAGAGAGAGGGAGAGACAGAGAGAGAAGGAGGGAGTGGGAGAGAAACAGAGGCAAAGGCAGTTGGAGAGACAGAGAGAGAGAGAAGCAGAAATGGAAGGAGAGAGAGGGAGTGACAAGGAGGGAAAGACTAATGGAAAGACAGAGAGAGAGACAGAGAGAGAAGGAGAGAGTGGGAGTGTCAGGGAGGGAAAGACAGATGGAGGGACAGAGACAGAGAGACAGAGATAGAAGGAGAGAGATGGAGAGACAGGGAGGGAAGGACAGATGGAGGGAGAGAGGGATAGAGAGAGCAACAGAGATAGAAGGACAGAGAGGGAGTGTCAGGGAGGGAAAGACAGATGGAGAGACAGAGAGACAGAGAGACAGAGATAGAAGGAGAGAGAGGGAGTGACAGAGAGGGAAAGACAGATGGAGGGACAGAGAGAGAGACAGAAATAGAAGGAGAGAGATGGAGAGACGGGAGGGAAGGACAGATGGAGGGATAGAGGGATAGAGAGATAGACAGCAATAGAAGGAGAGAGAGGGAGCGACAGAGAAGGAAAGACAGATGGAGGGAAAGAGAGAGAGACAGAGATGGAAGGAGAGAGATGGTGAGACAGGGAGGGAAGGACAGATGGAGGGATAGAGGGATAGCGAGATAGACAGCAATAGAAGGAGAGAGAGGGAGTGACAGAGAGACAAAGAGAGAGGGAGAGGGAGAGAGAGAAGGAGGGAGTGGGAGAGAAACAGAGGCAAAGGCAGTTGGAGAGACAGAGAGAGAGAGGCAGAGATGGAAGGAGAGAGAGGGAGAGACAGAGAAGGAAAGACAGAAGGAGGGACATAGAGAGAGACAGAGATAGAAGGAGAGAGAGAGTGTGTCAGGGAGGGAAAGACAGATGGAGAGACAGAGAGAAAGAGTGAGATAGAAGGAGAGAGAGGGAGAGACAGGGAGGGAAGGACCGACGGAGGGATCGAGAGAGAGAGACAGAGATAGAAGGAGAGAGAGGGAGAGGCAGAGAGGGAAAGACAGATGGAGAGACAGAGAGAGAGAGGCAGAGATGGAAGGAGAGAAAGGGAGAGACAGAGAGGGAAAGACAGATGGAGAGACAAAGTGAGAGACAGAGAGAGAAGGAGAGAGAGGGAGAGATAGAGGGAAAGACAGATGGAGGGACAGAGAGAGAGACAGAGATAGAAGGAGAGAAATGGAGAAACAGAGAGGGAAAGACTGATGGAGGGACAGAGAGAGAGACAGAGAGAAGCAGAGACAGAGATAGAAGAACAGAGACAGAGATGGAAAGACAAATGGAGGGACAGAGAGAGAGACAGATATAGGAGAGAAATGGAGAAACAGATAGGGAAAGACTGATGGAGGGACAGAGAGAGAGACAGAGTGAAGCAGATAGAAGGACAGAGACAGAGGGGGAAAGACAAATGGAGGAACAGAGAGAGAGACAGAGAGAGAGAGACAGAGCTAGAAGGACAGGGAGGGCAGGACAGATGGAGGGACAGACAGAGAGACAGAGATAGAAGGAGAGAAATGGAGAAACAGACAGGGAAAAACTGATGGAGGGACAGAGAGAGAGAGACAGAGTGAAGCAGATAGAAGGACAGAGACAGAGAGGGAAAGACAAATGGAGGAACAGAGAGAGAGACTGAGAGAGAGAGACAGAGATAGAAGGACAGGGAGGGCAGGACAGATGGAGGGACAGACATAGAGACAGAGAGAGAGAGACAGAGATAGAAGGAGAGAGAGGGAAGGACAGATGGAGGGACAGAGTGAGGGACAGAGAGAGAAGGAGAGAGATGGACTGACAGGGAGTGACAGGGAGGGTCGGATAGATGGAGGGATAGAGCGACAGAGACAGAGATAGAAGGACAGAGAGGGAGAGACAGAGAGGGAGGCAGAGACAGGGAGAGAAGGAGAGAAGGAGAGAGAGGGAGAGACAGAAAGGGAAAGGCTGTTGGAGAGACAGAGAGAGCAAGACAGAGTGAGACGCAGAGACAGAGATAGAAGGCGAGAGAGGAAGTGACAGGGAGGGAAGGACAGATGGAGGGATAGAGAGAGAGACAAAGAGAGAAGGAGAGAGATGGAGTGACAGGGAGGGAAGGATAGATGGAGGGATAGAACGAGAGAGAGAGATAGAAGGAGAGAGAGGGAGTGACAAGGAGGGAAAGACAGATGGAAAGAGAGAGAGACAGAGATGGAAGGAGAGAGATGGTGAGACAGGGAGGGAAAGACAGATGGAGGGATAGAGGGATAGCGAGATAGACAGCAATAGAAGGAGAGAGAGGGAGTGACAGAGTGAGAAGGAGGGAGTGGGAGAGAAACAGAGGCAAAGGCAGTTGGAGAGACAGAGAGAGAGAGAAGCAGAGATGTACGGCGAGAGAGGGAGTGACAAGGAGGGAAAGACAGATGGAAAGACAGAGAGAGAGAGAGGGAGAGACAGAAAGGGAACGACAGATGGAGAGACAGAGAGAGAAGGAGAGAGAGGGAGAGACAGAGAGAGAGGCAGAGACAGAGAGAGAAGGAGAGAGAGGGAGGGACCGAAAGGGAAAGACAGATGGAGAGACAGAGAGAGAGATACACACAGATAGAAGGAGAGAGAGGGAGAGACAGAGAGGGAAAGGCAGATGGAGGGGCAGAGAGAGAGAAATTAAGAGAGAGAGATAGAAGAAGAAAGACATAGAGACAGAGAGGGAAAGACAGAGGGAGGGACAGAGAGAGAGACAGAGAGAGTGGCAGAGACAGAGATAGAAGGAGAGAGAGGGAGTGTCAGGAGGAGGGGGAGAGGGAGATAGAGGGGGGAGAGACAGATAGAGGGAGAGAGACAGATAGAGGGAGAGAGACAGATAGATAGAGGGGGAGACAGACAGAGGGGGAGACAGACAGAGGGGGAGACAGACAGAGGGGGAGACAGACAGATAGAGGGGGAGAGGGAGATAGAGGGGCAGAGGGAGATAGAGGGGCAGAGAGAGATAGAGGGGCAGAGAGAGATAGAGGGGGAGAGGGAGAGAGAGGGGGGAGAGGGAGAGAGAGCGGGGAGAGGGAGAGAGAGGGGGGGAGAGGGAGAGAGTGAGATAGAGGGCGAGAGACAGATCGATGGGGAGAGTGAGATAGAGGGGGGATAGGGAGATAGAGGGCGAGAGACAGATCGATGGGGAGAGTGAGATAGAGGGGGAGAGGGAGATAGAGGGGGAGAGGGAGATAGAGGGTGGAGACGGAGATAGAGGGGGGAGATGGAGATAGAGGGGGAGAGATGGATGGGGTAGAGGGTGGTGAACCTGTGGAATTCTCTACCGCAGAAGGCAGTGGAGGCCAAGTCATTAAATATATTCATGGAGGAGAGAGATATATTTCTTCATGTCAAAGGGATCAAGGGGTATGGGGAGAAAGTGGGAACAGGGTACTGAATTAGACCATCGGTCATGATCTTTATTGAATGACGGAGCAGGCCCAAAGGGCCGAATGGCCTGCTCCTGCTCCTATTTTCTATGTTTCTATGAGAGGTGGATTGAGAGAGGGAGAGATAGAGAGAGAAGGAGAAACAGAGAGAGGAGAGATAGAGATGGAGCGAGGTGACCCTGATATTCTCTCTCTCTCACACACACATCCAAACACACACAGACACATACATAAAGGGACAGACACACACACACACACAGACAGAGACACACACACACACATCCAGACACACACAGACACATACATAAAGGGACAGACACACACACACACACACACACACACAGACAGATGTTACAATCCACGCTGATGTCAGTAAAAATGACCAACAGAACCTCAGTAACAATCCCCAGTGTCTGTCCAGTCCTTTGTCTCCCTCTTTATAAAAGAGGGGGAACGATGCAGATATTGTAGTTAAAGAGGAGGAGTGTGAAATATTGGATGGGATAAACAGAGTGAGAGGGAAATATTAAGGTGTTTAGCAACTTTGAAAGTGGATAAATGGTCAGGCCTGGATGCATTGGAACCAGTTCAGAGAAGGTTCACTCGGCTGATTCCTGGGATGAAGGGGTTGTCTTATGAGGAATGGTTGAACAGGTTGGGCCTATACTCATTGGACTTTAGAAGAATGAGAGGTGATCTTATTGAAACATACTAAATACTTAAAGGGATAGACAGGTTAGATGCAGGTAAGATGTCTCCTTTGGTTCGGGAGTCTAGAACCAGGGGACACAATTTCAAAATAAGGGGGAAGCCACTTAGGTCAGAGATGGGGAGAAATGTCTTTGCTCAGAGGGTTGTGAATCTTTGGAATTCTCTACCCCAGTGGGCTGTGGAAGCTCAGGCTGGGAAAAAGGCATTGAAGTGGATGATCAGCCATGATCGTATTGAATGGCAGAGCAGGCTCGATGGGCTGAATGGCCTACTCCTGTTCCTATGTTCCCAAGCTGCTGAAATAGTTTCTCCCAAACTACCCCATCAGTTCCCCTTAATATCTCAACATCTTTGAACAAATCACCTTGATCCTCCTAAATTCCAGGCAATAAATCCCTAGTTTGTGCAATATCACCTCGTAATTTAACCCTTGGAGTCCAGTTATCATTCTGGTAAATCTACACTGCACTCAAATGGACATGGACCCCCCAAAGTCTCTTTGAACCTCCAGTGTTTCTATCTTCTCACCATTTATAAAGTACTCTGTTCTGGTCTTTTTTACTGACATTGAAATCTAACTACCACAGTTTTGCCCATTTATTTAAGATATTAATATCTCTTTGTAATTTGATGCTTCCAGCTACACTGCTTACAATGCTGCCTATTTTTGTGTCATTGGTAAACTTGGGTATGTTGCATTCTACCACATCATCTTAAATCATTAATAAATACAGCAAAACTGAGACACACACGGGCTTTGCACTAGTAGACAGGAGTGAATCATTCCAACCAAGAGGATTTTTAACTCCAGATTTATGATTTTTAAAGAAAAAATAGAATTCAAATTCACAACAGCCCAGCGTGGGATTTGAACTCCTGCTTTTTCAATCATCAGCTCAGGCCTTCAAATTAAAACCCATAAAAAGAGATTCATTTTCCTACTGCTGATGTCTGACTGACTGAGGTTTTGTATATTGTTCCCTTCGCCTCTTCTTCCATGTGTTTGAAGTCTTTGAAGTTTGTCAGACATTGGTAAACTACTTCATGTGGTGTTGTGTAAATACCTTCAATTCTGTGTATCTGGAAGGGACACAATTCAAATTCTCACCTTATTGCATCAACTAAAACCTGCAGGTCCATTCAAACAACTCTATTTCCTGTCTCTGCAAAGACAGCTCACACTTCCACAATGCAGGAATGTCTGAATGGAAACAGCTTTTGACACATTTCCCAACATGATTGCTAACACTTTTCAGGATGAAGCCTAAATTCAACTGACAAGATTGCAAGCCCCAAATTGAATCTTTTAGATGTAAAAAGTGACACAAATGAAATTCCAGATCTCTCTGTCCCTGCACCCATTTTAACATTGTACCATTTAGTTTATATCGCTTCTCCTCAGCTTTCCTTCCGAAATGCATCATTTGACATTTCTCAGCATTGAAGTTAACCTGCCCTGTGTCTGACCAATTCACCAGCTGTCAAGAGGATATAAAGTTTACAAAGAGATTTCGATAGGTTAATGAGTGAGCAAAAAATTGTCAGATGGAGTACAATGTGGGAAAATGTGAGCTTGTCCACTTTAGCAGGAAGAATAAAAATCAGTATATTATTGAAATGGAGAGAGACTGCAGAACTGTACGGTACAGAGGGATCTGGGTGTCCTGGTACATGAATCACAAAATGTTACCGTGTAGCTACAGCGAGTGATTAGGAAGCAAATGGAATGTTGTTGTTTATTGCAAGGTGAATAGAATATCAAAGTAGGGAAGTGTTGTTACAGCTGTACAGGGCATAAGTTAGACGACGTCTGCAGGATTGTGGACACTTTTGGTCTCCTTACTGAAGAAATTATATAATTGCATTCGAAGTAGTTCAGAGAAGGTTCACTGGGCTGATTCCTGGGATGAAGGGGTTATCTTATGAGGAAAGGTTGAATAGGTTGGGTCTATACCCACTGGAGTTTAGAAGAATGAGAGGTGATCTGAGTGAAACATCTCAGGTCCCGAGGGGACTGGACAGGGTGGATGCTGAGAGGATGTTTCCCCTTGTTGGGGAGACTAGAACTAGGGGACACAGTTTAAAAATTAGGGACGTTCCATTTAAAACTGAGATGAGGAGAAATGTGTTTCTCTCAGAGGGGGGTCAGTCTGTGGAATTCTCTTCCCCAGAGAGCAGTGGAGGCTGGATCATTGAATATATTCAAGGCTGAGTTCGATAGATTTTTTTATCAGTTAGGGAGTCAAGGGTTATGGGACACAGACAGGAAAGTGGAGTTGAGTTCACAATCAGATCAGCCATTGAATGACAGAGCAGGCTCGAGGGGCCGAATGGCCTACTCCTGCTCCTAATTCATTTGTTCTTGTGTGTTCCATTTCACCAGACTGCCTCTATCCTCCTGAAGTCTGCTACTAGTCCCTTCCCTGTTTATTACATTGCAGATGACACAAACATTGGCAAACATTGAAGTTATGCCCTGTAAACACAAGTCCAAGTCATTAGTATATATCAAAAAGATCAGTGGTCCTAATATAAACATCCACTGTATACCTCCCTCCAGTCTGAAACAAACATTGTCCACTCTCTCAGCCAATGTCGTATCCACTCAGCCAATGTCCCTTTCATCCCTGGAGCACCAATATTGCTAACTGGTCAATTAGGAGGCACCATTAAGTCCTCTCCATGAGGACACTGGTCCCAGACCTCTCTGTTTCCACTCTCCCATCAACATTCCCCAGACAGGTACAGCATGGATTAGATACAGAGTAATGCTCCTTCTACACTGTCCCATCCAACAGTCCCAGGACAGGAACATCATGGGGTGGATACAGAGTGAATCTCACTCTGCACTGTCTGAAACAGAGAGAGAGAGAGACAGAAAGAGAGAAACAGACTGACAGGGTGACCGAGAGTGAAAGAAGGATATTTAACATCAGACATAGGAAGATGAGGAGGCAATTTAACCCCTCGACCCTGTTCCAGCATTCAGTGAGATCAGGGCTGATCTGTGATCTAACTAACATCATATATCCCACCTTTGCCCTTTATCTCTTAATACCTTTGGTTAACAAGAATCTATCATTCTCAGATTTAAAAATTTACAAGTGTCTCAGCATCAATTGCTGATTGTGGAAGAGAGTTCCAAACTGATACCACACCTGGTGTGTTGAAGTGTTTCTTCATTTCACTCCTGAAAGGTTTTGAGACTACGTTTCGATTTTTAGACTCGGTCCACAAGTTCCTGACTCCGCAGCCAGTGGGAATAGTTACTCTCTGTCTACCCTATCAGAGTCTCCTTGTCTGAACTGCCCCATCGAACAATCTCAGAGAAGGTACAGCACGGGTTAGATACAGAGCACAGTTCAGTTTAAGCATTCCCTGGAGTGTCGGATTAACCCGGGTCACTCACTGTCCCCTGCTCAGCCTCAAGACTCACCTGCCTCAGTCACTGAGACGCTCCTGTATCACTTGCCTTAATGTAAGTGGATGCCGGGTTTGGGAGCAGGACAGGCACACGGGATTAGGACGACTGCTCATGTGGAGGATAAGCATCAGTAATCCCTCAGAGAATCAGAACAGACCAGCGAGACTCAGAAAAGGAAACTTGTGTTGAATTTCAGAGTCTTGCATTGTGGAATGCTTTAGTATTTGGTGAGAATGTTGAGCCAGTGACATTTTGCCCCAGTGGGATGAATAGACACTATATGACTTGATTACAACAGTAAGGTACCGTGTGTACTGTAAATATGGACTGAAATAACAATGTAACTGATCAATTTTCAGCTGAATACTATGACTACAGTTATACCTGCTATCCTGTTATATATGTGCTGCTATACCTGCTATATGTGAGAATGTACATACGACACGATGGGATGAAGTCAAAGTGGCCACTCTTTATATTTTTAGACTATCCCAAGTTCCTGACTCCGCAGCCTGTGGGAATATTTACTCTCAGTCCACCCTATCAGTTTCCCTTATTATTTTGTAAACCTTCATCAAATCACCCCATAACCTTCTAAATTCCAGGGATACAGAGTAAATCTCCAGCTACACTGTCCCATTAAACATTTCCAAGCCAAGCACAATGTTGGGTTTGACACAGAGTAAATTTCCCTCTACGCTGTCACGTCACACACTCCGAGGGCAGGAACATCATGGGGTGGATACAGAGTGAATCTCACTCTACACTGTCCGAAACACAGAGATAGAGAGAGAGAGAGAAAAAGAGAAACAGAGAGACATATACTGACAGGGTGACTGACAGAGAAAGAAGGATATTTAACAGGGGATATTGGAAGAGGAGGATGTAATTTAACCCCACAACTCTGTTCCTGCATTCAATGAGATCAGGGCTGATCTGTGATCAAACTTACACCATATATCCTGCCTTTGCCCCTTATCTCTTAATACCTTTGGTTAACAAGAATCTATCAATCACAGGTTTAAAAATTAACCAATAAGCCAGCATGAAATTTCCACAAACAATATCATGAGGGTGTGATGGTTCCCACAGTGGAATAGCTGGCTGAATATTTAAAATGGAGGCTATTTCTTCTGGATCATCAAAAGTGTCCGCCTGGGCCCCAACCTCATCTACATTCCTCCCTCTCCCGATGTTTTATTTTCTCTCCATACCTATCTCAAATATGTTTGTGCACACAGCAGTGAAGGATTAAATCAAATTAATATATCTTACATTATCCTCTTCACCCAACTCAACAATCTCTTTCTCTCTCCAAGTTTGTCACTCTCCACAGCCCTCTCTATGGAGTGACGGCAGGAAGGACAGATGGAGGTATAGAGAGAGAAACAGATAGAGAAGGACCGAGAGGGATTGACAGAGAGGGAAAGACAGATGGAGAGACAGAGAAAGAAGGAGAGAGAGGGAGTGACAGAGAGGGAAAGACAGATGGAGGGACAGATGGACAGAGTGAGAGAGACAGAGAGAGAAGGAGAGCGAGGGAGTGACAGGGAGCCAAAGACAGATCGAGGGACAGAGTGAGAGACAGAGAGAGAAGGAGAGAGATGGAGAGACAGGGAGGGAAGGAGAGCGAGGGAGTGACAGGGAGCCAAAGACAGATGGAGGGACAGAGAGAGAGACAGAGAGAGAAGGAGAGAGAGTGAGAGTCAGGGAGGAAAAGACAGATGGAGGGACAGAGTGAGAGAGACAGAGAGAGAAGGAGAGAGAGTGAGAGTCAGGGAGGAAAAGACAGATGGAGGGACAGAGTGAGAGAGACAGAGAGAGAAGGAGAGCGAGGGAGTGACAGGGAGCCAAAGACAGATCGAGGGACAGAGTGAGAGACAGAGAGAGAAGGAGAGAGATGGAGAGACAGGGAGGGAAGGACAGATGGAGGGATAGAGGGATAGAGAGAGAGACAGCAATAGAAGGAGAGAGAGGGAGTGACAGAGAGAGAGGCAGAGAAGGAGGGAGTGGGAGAGAAACAAAGGCAAAGGCAGTTGGAGAGACAGAGAGAGAGAAGCAGAGATGGAAGGAGAGAGAGGGAGTGACAAGGAGAGAAAGACAGATGGAGGGACAGAGAGAGAGACAAAGAAGGAGAGAGATGGAGTGACGGAGGGAAGGACAGATGGAGGGATAGAGAGAGAAACAGAGAGAGAAGGACAGAGAGGGAGTGACGGAGGGAAGGACAGATGGAGGGATAGAGAGAGAAACAGAGAGAGAAGGACAGAGAGGGAGTGACAGAGAGGGAAATACAGATGGAGAGACAGAGGGAGAGAGAGGCAGAGGTGGACGGAGAGAGAGGGAGTGACAGGGAGGGAAGGACAGATGGAGGGATAGAGCGAGAGAGAGAGAGATAGAAGGAGAGAGAGGGAGTGTCAGGGAGGAAAAGACAGATGGAGGGACAGAGTGAGAGAGAGAGTCAGATGGAACGAGATAGAAGGAGAGAGAGGGAGAGATAGAGAGGGAAAGACATTTGGAGAGACAGGGAGAGAGACAGAGATGGAAGGGGAGAGAGGGAGTGACTCGGAGGGAAAGACAGATGGAGAGACAGAGAGAGAGAGAGAGAGATAGAAGGAGAGAGAGGGTGTCAGGGAGGAAAGACTGATGGAGGGATAGAGAGAGAGAGACAGAGATAGAAGGAGAGTGAGGGAGTGACAGAGAGGGAAAGACAAATGGAGGGATAGAGAGAGAGAGAGACAGAGATAGAAGGAGAGAGAGGGTGTGACAGAGAGGGAAAGACAAATGGAGGGACAGAGAGAGAGAGACAGCGAGAGAGGCAGAGACAGGGATAGAAGGAGAGAGGGGGAGTGACGGGGTGGGTGCGGAATACAGATGGAGGGACAGAGAGAGAGAGAAGGAGGGAGAGGGAGAGACAGAGAGAGAAGGAGAGAGTGGGAGAGACAGAGAGGGAAAGACAGAGAGAGAGACAGGGAGAGAGACAGAGATGGAAGCAGAGAGAGGGACTGACAGGAAGGGAAAGACAGATGGAAAGACAGAGAAAGAGAGAGCCAGAGATGGAAGGAGAGAGAGGGAGTGACAGGGAGACAAGGACAGATGGAGGGACAGAGTGAGAGACAGAGAGAGAAGGCGAGAGATGGAGTGACAGGGAGGGAAGGACAGATGGAGGGAGAGAGAGGAAGAGACAGAGATAGAAGGAGAGAGTGGTTGTGACAGAGAGGGAAAGACAAATGGAGGGACAGAGAGAGAGACAGAGATACAAGGAGAGAGAGGGAGTGTCAGGGAGGGAAAGACAGATGGAGGGACAGAGAGAAAGACAGAGACAGAAGGAGAGAGAGGGGTAGTGTCAGGGGGGATAGACAGATGGAGGGACAGAGAGAGAGAGAAAGAGAGAGATGGAGAGAGATGGAGTGGCAGGGAGGGATATACAGATGGAGAGACAGAGAGAGAGAGACAGCGATAGAAGGAGAGAGAGGGAGTGACAGAGGGAAAAACAGATGGTGGGACAGAGAGAGAGACAGAGAGAGAAGGAGAGAGAGGGTGTGACAGAGAGGGAAAGACAGATGGAGGGACAGAGAGAGAGGCAGAGATGGAAGGAAAGAGAGGGAGTGACAGGGAGGGAAAGACAGATGGAGAGACAGAGAGAGAGACAGAGATAGGAGTAGAGAGAGGGAGAGACAGAGAGGGCAATAGAGATGGAGAGACAGAGAGAGAGGCAGAGATGGAAGGAAAGAGAGGGAGTGACAGGGAGGGAAAGACAGATGGAGAGACAGAGAGAGAGAGACAGAGAGAGAGACAGAGATAGAAGGAGAGAGAGGGAGTGACATGAGAGGGAAAGACAAAATGGATACAGAACTGGCTGCAAGATGGATACAGAACTGGCTCAGTCATAGAAGACAGAGGGTAGCAGTGGAAGGGTGTTTTTCTGAATGGAGGGATGTGACTAGTGGTGTTCCGCAGGGATCAGTGCTGGGACCTTTGCTGTTTGTAGGATATATAAATGATTTGGAGGAAAATGTAGCTGGTCTGATTAGTCAGTTTGCGGACGACACAAAGGTTGGTGGAGTTGCGGATAGTGATGAGGATTGTCAGAGGATACAGCAGGATATAGATCGGTTGGAGACTTGGGCGGAGAAATGGCAGATGGAGTTTAATTCGGACAAATGTGAGGTAATGCATTTTGGAAGGTCTAATGCAGGTGGGAAGTATACAGTAAATGGCAGAACCCTTAGGAGTATTGACAGGCAGAGAGATCTGGGCGTACAGGTCCACAGGTCACTGAAAGTGCAACACAGGTGGATAAGGTAGTCAAGAAGGCATACGGCATGCTTGCCTTCATCGGTCGGGGCACAGAGTATAAAAATAGGCAGGTCATGCTGCAGCTGTACAGAACTTTAGTTAGGCCTCACTTAGAATATTGCGTGTATTTCTGGTCGCCACACTACCAGAAGGACGTGGAAGCTTTGGAGAGGGTACAGAAGAGATTAACCAGGATGTTGCCTGGTCTGGAGGGCATTAGCTATGAGGAGAGGTTGGATAAACTCGGATTGTTTTCACTGGAACGACGGAGGTGGAGGGGCGACATGATAGAGGTTTACAAAGTTATAAGTGGCATGGACAGAATGGATAGTCAGAAGCTTTTTCCCAGGGTGGAAGAGTCAGTTACGAGGGGACAGAGGTTTAAGGTGAGAGGGGCAAAGTTTAGAGGGGATGTGCGAGGCAAGTTCCTTACACAGAGGGTGGTGAGTGCCTGGAACTTGCTGCCGGGGGAGGTGGTGGAAACAGGTACTATAGAGACGTTTAAGAGACATCTTGACAAATACATGAATAGGATGGGAATAGAGGGATACGGACCCCGGAAGTGCAGAAGGTTTTAGTTTAGGCAGGCATCAAGATCGGCGCAGGCTTAGAGGGCCGAATGGCCTGTTCCTGTGCTGTACTGTTCTTTGTTCTTTGACAGATGGAGGGACAGAGACAGAGGTAGAGACAGAGACAGACGGAGAGAGAGGGAGAGTCAGGGAGGGAAAGACAGATGGAGAGACAGAGAGAGAGAGACAGAAATAGTAGGAGAGAGAGGGAGAGACACAGAGGGAAAGACAGATGGAGTGACAGAGAGCAAGACAGAGAGAAAGGCAGAGACAGAGATAGAAGGAGAGAGACGGAGAGACAGAGAGGGAAAGACAGATGGAGGGACAGAGTGAGAGACAGAGAGAGAAGGAGAGAGATGGAATTCAGAGGGTAGCAGAGAGGGAGAGACTGGGATTCAGAGGGTAACAAAGAGGGAGAGAATGGAATTCAGAGGGTAAGAGAGAGGGAAAGTCTGGGATTCAGAGGGTAACAGAGAGGGAGAGACTGGAATTCAGAGGGTAACAGAGAGGGAAAGTCTGGGATTCAGAGGGTAATAGAGAGGGAGACTGGAATTCAGAGGGTAACAGAGAGGGAGAGACTGGGATTCAGAGGGTAATAGAGAGGGAGACTGGAATTCAGAGGGTAACAGAGAGGGAGAGACTGGGATTCAGAGGGTAATAGAGAGGGAGACTGGAATTCAGAGGGTAACAGAGAGGGAGAGACTGGGATTCAGAGGGTAATAGAGAGGGAGACTGGAATTCAGAGAGTAACAGAGAGGGAGAGACTGAGATTCAGAGAGTAACAGAGGGTAAAATAGAGTTGGCGAGGGCAACATAGAAATTTTAAGGCACAGAAAGTGGCCACTTTGCCCATTCTCTCTGTGCCAGCCGAAAAACGATCAACATATTCTAATCCCACCTTCCAGCATTTGGTCCGAGCACTGCAGCTTACCACACTTGAGGTGCCTATCCAGACTCCTTCTGAATGAGTTGAGGGTCTCTGCCTCAACTACCCTTTCAGGCAGTGAGTTCCAGACCATCGCGACCCTCTGGGTGAAAAAGATTTTCCTCAACTCCCCTCTAATTTTTCTACCAATCACTTTAAATCTATGCCCCCTCGTCACTGACCTTTCTGCTATGGTTCTCTGCCCTTCACCTCCACTCCATCCAGGACCCTCAAAATTTTGTACATTTCAATCAGATCTCCCCTCAGCCTTCTCTGTTCCAAGGACAACAACCCCTGCCTATCCTCATAGCTACAATTCTCCAGTCCTGGCAACACCCTAGAAAATGGGAGAGAGACAAAGTCCCGTGTTCATAACACATGGATAAAGAGGTTAATCATCTGAGCTGTAACTCTGAGACAGAGACAGAGAGGGAGAGAGAGAGGGGGAGGGAGAGAGAGAGGGAGGGAGAGAGGGAGGGAGAGAGGGAGGGAGAGAGGGAGGGAGAGATGGTGTGGGGGAGACACAAGCTGAGACGTGGACAGAAGCAGCGAGAGAGAGAGAGGGAGAGATAGAGAGGGAGAGGCAGAAGAGAGAGAGGCAGAGAGTGAGATAGAGAGAGACAGAGAGAGAGGGAGCGATGGTGTGAGGGAGGCACAAATTGAGACATGGACAGAGGTTGAGAAAGAGAGAGAGGGAGAGACAGAGAGAGAGAGCTGGGGGAGAGACAGATAGAGAGTGAGAGAGGCACAGAGAGAGGAGACACAGAGCGGCAGACATAGAGAGGCAGACAGAGAGCAAGAGAGAGACAGAGAGAGAGGGAGAGATGGTGTGAGGGAGGCACAAATTGAGACATGGACAGAGATAGAGAGAGAGAGGGAGCGATAGAGCATGAGAGAGAAAAAGACAGAGAGGGAGAGATAGCGAGAGAGAGAGGGGGGTAAGACAGATAGCGAGGTACAGAGGCAGTGTGAGAGAGGCAGATTAGAAGGTAGCAAATGTAACCCCACTATTTACAAAAGGAAGGAGAGAGAAAATGGGGAACTAAAGACCTGTTCGTCTAACATCAGTCAAAGGGAAAATGCTCGAATCTATAATAAAGGATGTGATAACAGGACACTTAAAGAGAGATTGCGGGGGGAGGGGGGGGGAGAGAAATGGGGGGGAGAGAGATGGGGGAGAGTGCGTGAGTGAGACGGAGCAAAGGAGAGAGATACTAGGTTCGGTGGGACAATAAGCTGTGAGGAGAACACAAATAGACTACAAAGAGAGATGGTTTGGGATAGACAGCGATAAATGTCCCAGTGTTGTGGTAACATAAAATGGCCACTGAAAATGAACCTAAAATGGCTGACTGATGTGTGTGGATTTCCACAGATGAGAGGAGAGAGAGACAGACAGACAGACAGACAGAAAGAGAGACAAAGAGGGAGACAGAGACCAAGACACAGAGAGTGATAGCAGGATATTTGTCGTAGGACAGAGGAAGAGGAGGAGGCCATTTGGCCCCTCAACCCTGTTCTGTCATTCAATGAGCTCATGGCTGATGTGTGATCTAACTCCATGTACCTATCTTTGTCCCTTAATACCTTTGGTTAACAAAAATCTATCAAACTCAGATTTAAAAATTAACAAGTGTCTCAGCATCAATTGCTGATTGTGGAAGAGAGTTTCAAACTGATACCACACCTGGTGTGTTGAAGTGTTTCTTCATTTCACTCCTGAAAGGTTTTGAGACTACGTTTAGATTTTTAGACTCGGTCCACAAGTTCCTGACTCCGCAGCCAGTGGGAATAGTTACTCTCTGTCTACCCTATCAGAGTCTCCTCGTCTGCACTGCCCCATCGAAAAATCTCAGAGAAGGTACAGCACGGGTTAGATACAGAGCACAGTTCAGTTTAAACATTCCCTGGAGTGTCGGATTAACCCGGGTCACTCACTGTCCCCTGCTCAGCCTCAAGACTCACCTGCCTCAGTCACTGAGACGCTCCTGTATCACTTGCCTTAATGTAAGTGGATGCCGGGTTTGGGAGCAGGACAGGCACACGGGATTAGGACGACTGCTCATGTGGAGGATAAGCATCAGTAATCCCTCAGAGAATCAGAACAGACCAGCGAGACTCAGAAAAGGAAACTTGTGTTGAATTTCAGAGTCTTGCATTGTGGAATGCTTTAGTATTTGGTGAGAATGTTGAGCCAGTGACATTTTGCCCCAGTGGGATGAATAGACACTATATGACTTGATTACAACAGTAAGGTACCGTGTGTACTGTAAATATGGACTGAAATAACAATGTAACTGATCAATTTTCAGCTGAATACTATGACTACAGTTATACCTGCAATCCTGTTATATATGTGCTGCTATACCTGCTATATGTGAGAATGTACATACGACACGATGGGATGAAGTCAAAGTGGCCACTGTTTATATTTTCAGACGATGCCCCAAGTTCCTGACTCCACAGCCAGTGGGAATATTTACTCTCAGTCCACCCTATCAGTTTCCCTTATTATTTTGTAAACCTTCATCAAATCACCCCATAACCTTCTAAATTCCAGGGATACAGAGTAAATCTCCAGCTACACTGTCCCATTAAACATTTCCAAGCCAAGCACAATGTTGGGTTTGACACAGAGTAAATTTCCCTCTACGCTGTCACATCACACACTCCCAGGGCAGGAACATCATGGGGTGGATACAGAGTGAATCTCACTCTACACTGTCTGATAGAGACAGAGAGAGAGACAGAAAGAGAGAAACAGAGAAACATGGACTGACAGGGTGACTGACAGAGAAATAAGGATATTTAACAGGAGATATTGGAAGAAGAGGATGCAATTTAACTCCACAACTCTGTTCCTGCATTCAATGAGATCATGGCTGATCTGTGATCTATCTTACACCATATGTCCTGCCTTTGCCCCTTATCTCTTAATACCTTTGGTTAACAAGATTCTATCAATCACAGGTTTAAAAATTAACCAATAAGCCAGCATGAAATTTCCACAGACAGTCTCATGAGGGTGTGATGGCTCCCACAGTGGAATAGCTTGCTGAATATTTAAAATAGAGACAGAGAGAGAGACAGACAGAGATAGGAGAGAGAGGGAGAGACAGAGTGGGAAAGACAGATGGAGGAACATAGAGAGAGACAGAGATGGAAGGAGAGAGAGGGAGGGCAAGACAGATGGAGGGACAGAGAGAGAGAGATACAGGGATAGAAGGAGAGAGGGGGCAAGACAGAGAGGGAAAGACAGATGGTGGGATAGAGAGAGAGAGATACAGGGATAGAAGGAGAGAGAGGGAGAGGCAGAGAGGGAAAGACAGATGGAGGGATAGAGAGAGAAGGAGAGAGATGGAGTGACAGGGAGGGAAGGACAGATGGAGGGATAGAGAGAGAGAGAGGCAGAGACAGAGAGAAAAGGAGAGAGTGGGAGGGACACAGAGGGAAAGGCAGTTGGAGAGACAGAGAGATAGACAGAGATGGAAGGAGAGAGAGGGAGTGACAGGGAGGGAAAGACAGATGGAAAGACAGAGAGTGAGAGACAGAGAGAGAAGGAGAGAGAGGGAGTGACAGGGAGGGAATGACAGATCGAGGGACAGAGTGAGAGACAGAGAGAGAAGGAGAGAGATGGAATGACGGAGGGAAGGACAGATGGAGGGATAGAGAGAGAAACAGAGAGAGAAAGACAGAGAGGGAGTGACAGAGAGGGAAAGACAGATGGAGAGACAGAGAGAGAGAGGCAGAGGTGGACGGAGAGAGAGGGAGTCACAGGGAGGGAAAGACAGATGGAGGGACAGAGAGAGAGACAGAGAGAGAAGGAGAGAGATGGAATGACGGAGGGAAGGACAGATGGAGGGATAGAGAGAGAAACAGAGAGAGAAAGACAGAGAGGGAGTGACAGAGAGGGAAAGACAGATGGAGGGACAGGGAGAGAGACAGAGAGAGAGGCAGAGACAGTGAGAGAAGGAGAGAGAGGGAGAGACAGGGAGGGAAAGACAGATGGAGGGACAGGGAGAGAGACAGAGAGAGAGGGAGAGACAGAGAGAGTAGAAGAGAGAGGGAGAGACAGGGAGGGAAAGACAGATGGAGGGACAGAGAGAGACACAGAGACAGAAGGAGAGAGAGGGAGAGACAGAGAGGGAATGACAGATGGATGGACAGAGAGAGGAGAGAGAGGGAGTGTCAGGGAGGGAAAGACAGATGGAGGGATAGAGAGAGAGACAGAGATAGATGGAGAGAGAGGGTGTGACAGAGAGACAGAGAGAGAAACAGAGAGAGAAGGACAGAGAGGGAGTGACAGACAGGGAAAGGCAGTTGGAGGGACAGAGACAGAGACAGAGAGAGAAGGAGAGAGATGGAGTGACAGGGAGGAAAAGACAGATGGAGGGACAGAGTGAGAGACAGAGAGAGAAGGAGAGAGATGGAGTGACAGGGAGGAAAAGACAGATGGAGGGACAGAGTGAGAGACAGAGAGAGAAGGAGAGAGATGGAGTGACAGGGAGGAAAAGACAGATGGAGGGACAGAGTGAGAGACAGAGAGAGAAGGAGACAGATGGAGTGACAGGGAGGAAAAGACAGATGGAGGGACAGAGTGAGAGACAGAGAGAGAAGGAGAGAGATGGAGTGACAGGGAGGAAAAGACAGATGGAGGGACAGAGTGAGAGACAGAGAGAGAAGGAGACAGATGGAGTGACAGGGAGGGAAGGACAGATGGAGATTTGGAGGGATAGAGAAAGAGATAGAGATAGAAGGACAGAGAGGGAGTGTCAGAAAGGGAAAGAGAGATGGACAGATAGAGGGATAGAGAGAGAGACAGAGATAGATGGAGAGAGAGGGAGTGACAGAGACAGAGAGAGAGGCAGAGACGGAGAGAGAAGGAGAGAGTGGGAGAGAAACAGAGACAAAGGCAGTTGGAGAGACAGAGAGAGAGAGAAGCAGAGATGGAAGGAGAGAGAGGGAGCGACAGAGAGGGAAAGACAGATGGAGGGAAAGAGAGAGAGACAGAGATAGAAGGAGAGAGATGGAGAGACAGGGAGGGAAGGACAGATGGAGGGATAGAGGGATAGAGAGAGAGACAGAGATAGAAGGACAGAGAGGGAGTGTCAGGGAGGGAAAGACAGATGGAGAGACAGAGAGAGAGACAGAGAGAGAAGGAGAGAGATGGAGTGACGGAGGGAAGGACAGATGGAGGGATAGAGAGAGAAACAGAGAGAGAAAGACAGAGAGGGAGTGACAGAGAGGGAAAGACAGATGGAGAGACAGAGAGAGAGAGGCAGAGGTGGAAGGAGAGAGAGGGAGTGACAGAGAGGGAAAGACAGATGGAGGGACAGGGAGAGAGACAGAGAGAGAGGCAGAGACAGGGAGAGAAGGAGAGAGAGGGAGAGACAGGGAGGGAAAGACAGATGGAGGGACAGAGAGAGAGACAGAGAGAGGAGAGAGAGGGAGTGTCAGGGACGGAAAGACAGATGGAGGGATAGAGAGAGAGACAGAGATAGATGGAGAGAGAGGGTGTGACAGAGAGACAGAGAGAGAAACAGAGAGAGAAGGACAGAGAGGGAGTGACAGACAGGGAAAGGCAGTTGGAGGGACAGAGACAGAGACAGAGAGAGAAGGAGAGAGATGGAGTGACAGGGAGGAAAAGACAGATGGAGGGACAGAGTGAGAGACAGAGAGAGAAGGAGACAGATGGAGTGAAAGGGAGGGAAGGACAGATGGAGAATTGGAGGGATAGAGAAAGCGACAGAGATAGAAGGACAGAGAGGGAGTGTCAGAAAGGGAAAGAGAGATGGAGAGATAGAGGGATAGAGAGAGAGACAGAGATAGATGGAAAGAGAGGGTGTGACAGAGAGACAGAGAGAGAGGCAGAGACGGAGAGAGAAGGAGAGAGTGGGAGAGAAAGAGAGGCAAAGGCAGTTGGAGAGACAGAGAGAGAGAGAAGCAAAGATGGAAGGAGAGAGAAGGAGTGACAAGGAGGGAATGACAGATGGAAAGACAGAGAAAGGGAGAGACAGAGAAAGAGGGAGAGAGAAGGAGAGACAGAAATGGAGGAGAGAGAGGGAGGGAAAGACAGATGAACAGAGAGAGAGACAGAGATGGAGGAGAGAGAGGGAGGGAAAGACAGATGGAAAGACAGAGAGAGAGAGAGAGACGGAGATAGAAGGAGAGAGAGGGAGAGACAGAGAGAGAAAGGCAGATGGAGAGACATAGAGAGAGACAGAGATAGAAGGAGAGAGAGAGAGTGTCAGGGAGGGAAAGACAGATGGAGAGACAGAGAGAAAGAGAGAGATAGAAGGAGAGAGAGGGAGGGAAGGACCGACGGAGGGATCGAGAGAGAGAGACAGAGATAGGAGAGGGAGAGGCAGAGAGGGAAAGACAGATGGAGAGACAGATAGAGAGAGGCAGAGATGGAAGGAGAGGAAGGGAGTGATAGGGAGGGAAAGACAGATGGAGAGACAGAGAGAAAGAGAGAGAGAGAAGGAGAGACAGGGAGGGAAGGACAGATGGAGGGATAGAGGGATAGAGAGAGAGACAGCAATAGAAGGAGAGAGAGGGAGTGAAAGAGAGACATAGAGAGAGGGAGAGACAGAGAGAGAAGGAGGGAGTGGGAGAGAAACAGAGGCAAAGGCAGTCGGAGAGACAGAGAGAGAGAGAAGCAGAGATGGAAGGAGAGAGAGGGAGTGATAAGGAGGGAAAGACAGATGGAGGGACAGAGACAGAGAGACAGAGATAGAAGGAGAGAGAGGGAGCGACAGAGAGGGAAAGATAGATGGAGGGAAAGAGAGAGAGACAGAGATAGAAGGAGAGACAGGGAGGGAAGGACAGATGGAGGGATAGAGGGATAGAGAGAGAGACAGAGATAGAAGGACAGAGAGGGAGTGTCAGGGAGGGAAAGACAGATGGAGAGACAGAGAGACAGAGAGAGAAGGAGAGAGAGGGAGTGACAGAGAGGGAAAGACAGATGGAGGGAAAGAGAGAGAGACAGAGATAGAAGGAGAGAGATGGAGAGACAGGGAGGGAAGGACAGATGGAGGGATAGAGGGATAGAGAGATAGACAGCAATAGAAGGAGAGAGAGGGAGCGACAGAGAGGGAAAGACAGATGGAGGGAAAGAGAGAGAGACAGAGATAGAAGGAGAGAGATGGTGAGACAGGGAGGGAAGGACAGATGGAGGGATAGAGGGATAGCGAGATAGACAGCAATAGAAGGAGAGAGAGGGAGTGACAGAGAGACAAAGAGAGAGGGAGAGACAGAGAGAGAAACAGAGGCAAAGGCAGTTGGAGAGACAGAGAGAGAGAGAAGCAGAGATGGACGGCGAGAGAGGGAGTGACAAAGAGGGAAAGACAGATGGAAAGACAGAGAGAGAGAGACAGAGAAAGAAGGAGAGAGAGGGAGAGACAGGAAGGGAAAGACAGATCGAGGGACAGAGTGAGAGACAGAGAGAGAAGGAGAGAGATGGAGTGACGGAGGGAAGGACAGATGGAGGGATAGAGAGAGAAACAGAGAGAGAAGAACAGAGAGGGAGTGACAGAGGGAATGACAGATGGAGAGACAGAGAGAGAGAGGCAGAGGTGGACGGAGAGAGAGGGAGTGACAGGGAGGGAAAGACAGATGGAGGAACAGAGAGAGAGACAGAGATGGAAGGAGAGAGAGGGAGTGACAGGGAGGTAAAGACAGATGGAAAGACAGAGAGAGAGAGACGGAGGTAGAAGGAGAGAGAGGGAGAGACAGAGAGGGAAAGGCAGATGGAGAGACAGAGAGAGAGAGAGGCAGAGATGGAAGGAGAGAGAGGGAGAGACAGAGAAGGAAAGACAGAAGGAGGGACATAGAGAGAGACAGAGATAGAAGGAGAGATAGAGTGTGTCAGGGAGGGAAAAACAGATGGGGAGACAGAGAGAGAGAGAGAGATAGAAGGAGAGAGAGGGAGAGACAGGGAGGGAAGGACCGACGGAGGGATCGAGAGAGAGAGACAGAGATGGAAGGAGAGAAAGGGAGTGATCGGGAGGGAAAGACAGATGGAGAGACAGAGAGAAAGAGAGAGATAGAAGGAGAGAGAATGGAGAGACAGAGAGGGAAAGACAGATGGAGAGACAAAGTGAGAGACAGAGAGAGAAGGAGAGAGATGGAGTGACAGGGAGGGAAGGACAGATGGAGGGATAGAGAGAGAGACAGAGATAGAAGGAGAGAGAGGGAGAGATAGAGGGAAAGACAGATGGAGGGACAGAGAGAGAGACAGAGAGAGAGGGAGAGACAGAGAGAAGGAGAAAGGGAGTGACAGAGAGGCAAAGACAGATGGAGGGACAGAGAGAGAGACAGAGATAGAAGGAGAGAAATGGAGAAACAGAGAGGGAAAGACTGATGGAGGGACAGAGAGAGAGACAGAGAGAAGCAGAGACAGAGATAGAAGAACAGAGACAGAGATGGAAAGACAAATGGAGGGACAGAGAGAGAGACAGATATAGGAGAGAAATGGAGAAACAGACAGGGAAAGACTGATGGAGGGACAGAGAGAGAGACAGAGTGAAGCAGATAGAAGGACAGAGACAGAGGGGGAAAGACAAATGGAGGAACAGAGAGAGAGACAGAGAGAGAGAGACAGAGATAGAAGGACAGGGAGGGCAGGACAGATGGAGGGACAGACAGAGAGACAGTGATAGAAGGAGAGAAATGGAGAAACAGACAGGGAAAAACTGATGGAGGGACAGAGAGAGAGACAGAGTGAAGCAGATAGAAGGACAGAGACAGAGAGGGAAAGACAAATGGAGGAACAGAGAGAGAGACTGAGAGAGAGAGACAGAGATAGAAGGACAGGGAGGGCAGGACAGATGGAGGGACAGACAGAGAGACAGAGAGAGAGAGACAGAGATAGAAGGAGAGAGAGGGAAGGACAGATGGAGGGACAGAGAGAGAAGGAGAGAGATGGAGTGACAGGGAGTGACAGGGAGGGTCGGATAGATGGAGGGATAGAGCGACAGAGACAGAGATAGAAGGACAGAGAGGGAGAGACAGAGAGGGAGGCAGAGACAGGGAGAGAAGGAGAGAGAGGGAGAGACAGAAAGGGAAAGGCTGTTGGAGAGACAGAGAGAGCGAGACAGAGTGAGACGCAGAGACAGAGATAGAAGGCGAGAGAGGAAGTGACAGGGAGGGAAGGACAGATGGAGGGATAGAGAGAGCGACAAAGAGAGAAGGAGAGAGATGGAGTGACAGGGAGGGAAGGATAGATGGAGGGATAGAACGAGAGAGAGAGATAGAAGGAGAGAGAGGGAATGACAAGGAGGGAAAGACAGATGGAAAGAGAGAGAGACAGAGATGGAAGGAGAGAGATGGTGAGACAGGGAGGGAAAGACAGATGGAGGGATAGAGGGATAGCGAGATAGACAGCAATAGAAGGAGAGAGAGGGAGAGACAGAGAGAGAAGGAGGGAGTGGGAGAGAAACAGAGGCAAAGGCAGTTGGAGAGACAGAGAGAGAGAGAAGCAGAGATGTACGGCGAGAGAGGGAGTGACAAGGAGGGAAAGACAGATGGAAAGACAGAGAGAGAGAGACAGAGAAAGAAGGAGAGAGAGGGAGAGACAGGAAGGGAAAGACAGATCGAGGGACAGAGTGAGAGACAGAGAGAGAAGAACAGAGAGGGAGTGACAGAGGGAATGACAGATGGAGAGACAGAGATAGAAGGAGAGAGAGGGAGGGACAGAGAGGGAAAGACAGATGGAGGGACAAAGTGAGAGACAGAGAGAGAAGGAGAGAGATGGAGTGACAGGGAGGGAAGGTCAGATGGAGGGATGGAGAGAGAGAGACGGAGAGAGAGGGAGTGACGGGGGGAAGACAGATGGAGGGACAGAGAGAGAGAGAAGGAGAGAGAGGGAGAGACAGAGAGAAGGAGAGAGGTAGTGACAGAGAGGGAAAGACCGATGGAGGGACAGACAGAGACACAGAAAGAGTGGCAGAGACAGAGAAAGAAGGAGAGATTGGGAGTGTCAGAGAGGGAAAGACAGATGGAGGGACAGACAGAGAGATGGAGTTACGGGGAGGGAAGGACAGATGGAGGGATAGAGAGAGAGACAGAGAGAGAGGCAGAGAGAGAAGGAGAGAGAGGGAGAGACAGAGAGGGAAAGACAGAGAGGGAAAGACAGAGAGGGAAAGACAGAGAGGGAAAGACAGATGGAGAGGCAGAGATCGAAGGAGAGAGAGACAGAGATAGGAGAGTGAGGGAGTGACAGAGAGGGAAAGGCAGATGGAGGGACAGAGAGAGAGACAGATAGAGAGGCAGAGAGAGAGAGAGACACACAGATAGAAGGAGACAGTCGGAGAGACAGAGAGAGAGGCAGAGACAGAGAGAGAAGGAGAGAGAGGGAGAGACAGAAAGGGAACGACAGATGGAGAGACAGAGAGAGAAGGAGAGACAGAGAGAGAGGCAGAGACAGAGAGAGAAGGAGAGAGAGGGAGGGACCGAAAGGGAAAGACAGATGGAGAGACAGAGAGAGAGACACACACAGATAGAAGGAGAGAGAGGGAGAGACAGAGAGGAAAAGGCAGATGGAGGGGCAGAGAGAGAGAAATTAAGAGAGAGAGATAGAAGGAGAAAGACATAGAGACAGAGAGGGAAAGACAGAAGGAGGGACAGAGAGAGAGACAGAGAGAGAGACAGAGAGAGTGGCAGAGACAGAGATAGAAGGAGAGAGAGGGAGTGTCAGGAGGAGGGGGAGAGGGAGATAGAGGGAGAGAGACAGATAGATAGAGGGGGAGACAGACAGAGGGGGAGACAGACAGAGGGGGAGACAGACAGATAGAGGGGGAGACAGACAGATAGAGGGGGAGGCAGACAGATAGAGGGGGAGAGGGAAATAGAGGGGCAGAGGGAGATAGAGGGGCAGAGAGAGATAGAGGGGCAGAGAGAGATAGGGGGGCAGAGAGAGATAGGGGGGGAGAGGGAGAGAGAGGGGGGAGAGGGAGAGAGAGGGGGGAGAGGGAGAGAGAGGGGGGTAGAGGGAGAGAGAGGGGGGAGAGGGAGAGATAGGGGGGGAGAGGGAGAGAGTGAGATAGAGGGCGAGAGACAGATCGATGGGGAGAGTGAGATAGAGGGGGGATAGGGAGATAGAGGGCGAGAGACAGATCGATGGGGAGAGTGAGATAGAGGGGGAGAGGGAGATAGAGGGGGAGAGGTAGATAGAGGGTGGAGACGGAGATAGAGGGGGAGAGATGGATGGGGTAGAGGGTGGTGAACCTGTGGAATTCTCTACCGCAGAAGGCAGTGGAGGCCAAGTCATTAAATATATTCATGGAAGAGAGAGATATATTTCTAAATGTCAAAGGGATCAAGGGGTATGGGGAGAAAGTGGGAACAGGGTACTGAATTAGACCATCGGTCATGATCTTTATTGAATGACGGAGCAGGCCCAAAGGGCCGAATGGCCTGCTCCTGCTCCTATTTTCTATGTTTCTATGAGAGAGGCGGATTGACAGAGGGAGAGAGAAGAAACAGAGAGAGAAGGAGAGATAGAGATGGAGCGAGGTGACCCTGATATTCTCTCTCTCTCACACACACATCCAGACACACACAGACACATACATAAAGGGACAGACACACACACAGACAGACACACACAAACAGATTTTACAATCCACACTGATGTCAGTAAAAATGACCAACAGAACCTCAGTAACAATCCCCAGTGTCTGCCCAGTCCTGTAGAGAGACAGAGAGAGAGAGATAGGGCAGTGACAGAGAAAGACAGTGAAAGAGGGAGGACAAAACAGCTTGTAGGAGAAACTTTACATTTCTTTGTGTTCCACAGATTTTATTAAAAGTTGAAAGGGACTGGACACTGGAAAAGCTGTCAACACACAACAACAACACTGAGAGACTTTAGATGTGAGGGAAGGGGAGACACACTTTAAAATCCACACTGATGTCAGTAAAAATCCCCAAACACAACCTCAGTAACAATCCCCATTATCTGCCCAGTCCTGTATTGTGGGTATATGTCAAATATGTTCACACAAAGACAAACAGGGTGGTACTCCGAAATCTAGAGCCCCTTGGATGTCAAGGATCAAACCGGGTACGATAAGGCACAAGAGGGAAGCTGATGTCAGATACCGAGAGCTCAATACAACAGAAAGCTGAGAGGAGTGTAGAAAGTTCAAGGGTGAAATTAAAAAGCAAATTAGGAGAGCAAAGAAATGGCCGGAAAATAATATTACCATTAAATCAAAGAAATCACAAAGATGTTTTATAAATACATGAAGAGCAAGAGGATAAATAAGGATAGAGTATTAGGGACCAAAAAGGGAATGTGTGTATGGAGGTGGGAGATGTGGGCATGGTTCTTAATGAATACTTTGTCTCCCTCTTTATAAAAGAGGGGGAGCGATGCAGATATTGTAGTTAAAGAGGAGGAGTGTGAAATATTGGATGGGATAAACAGAGTGAGAGGGAAATATTAAGGTGTTTGGCAACTTTGAAAGTGGATAAATGGTCAGGCCTGGATGCATTGGAATCAGTTCAGAGAAGGTTCACTCGGCTGATTCCTGGGATGAAGGGGTTGTCTTATGAGGAATGGTTGAACAGGTTGGGCCTATACACATTGGACTTTAGAAGAATGAGAGGTGATCTTATTGAAACATACTAAATACTTAAAGGGATAGACAGGTTAGATGCAGGTAAGATATCTCCTTTGGTTCGGGAGTCTAGAACCAGGGGACACAATTTCAAAATAAGGGGGAAGCCACTGAGGTCAGAGATGGGGAGAAATGTCTTTGCTCAGAGGGTTGTGAATCTTTGGAATTCTCTGCTCCAGTGGGCTGTGGAAACAGTCTGGGAACCCATAAAAAGAGATTGATTTTCCTCCTGCTGATGTCTGACTGTCTCAGGTTTTGTATATTGTTCCCTTCGCCTCTTCTTCCATGTGTTTGAAGTCTTTGAAGTTTGTCAGACATTGGTAAACTACTTCATGTGGTGTTGTGTAAATACCTTCAATTCTGTGGATCTGGAAGGGACACAATTCAAATTCTCACCTTATTGCATCAACTAAAACCTGCAGGTCCATTCAAACAACTCTATTTCCTGTCTCTGCAAAGACAGCTCACACTTCCACAATGCAGGAATGTCTGAATGGAAACAGCTTTTGACACATTTCCAAACATGTTTGCTAACACTTTTCAGGATGAAGCTAAATTCATCTGAGAGATTGCAAGCCCCAAATTGAATCTTTTAGATGTAAAAAGTGACACAAATGAAATCCCAGATCTCTCTGTCCCTGCACCCATTTTAACATTGTACCATTTAGTTTATATCGCTTCTCCTCAGCCTTCCTTCCAAAATGCATCATTTGACATTTCTCAGCATTGAAGTTAACCTGCTATGTGTCTGACCATTTCACCAGACTGCCTCTATCCTCCTGAAGTCTACTCCTATTCCCTTCACTGTTTATTACATTGCAGATGGCACAATGTTGAAGTTATGCCCTGTATACCCAAGTCTAAGTCATTCATATATCAATAAGATCAGTGGTCCTAATCAAAACCCCTGGGGAATACCACAATTTACACTGTATACAGTGAGTACAAAAGCCGAGAGGGTGCGCTGAACATTTATAAAGCTCTGGTCAGGTAACAGAGAGGGAGAGACTGGGATTCAGAGGGTAACGGAGAGGGAGAGACTGGGATTCAGAGGGTAACAGAGAGGGAGAGTCTGGGATTCAGAGGGTAACGGAGAGGGAGAGACTGGGACTCAGAGGGTAAGAGAGAGGGAGAGACTGGGATTCAGAGGGTAACGGAGAGGGAGAGACTGGGATTCAGAGTGTAACAGAGATGGAGAGACTGGGATTCACAGGGTAACAGAGAGGGTGTGTCTGGGTTTCAGAGGGTAACAGAGAGGGAGAGACAGCAATTCAGGGGGTAACAGAGAGGGAGAGACTGGGATTCAGAGGGTAACGGAGAGGGAGAGACTGGAATTCAGAGGGTAACAGAGAGGGAGAGACTGGGATTCAGAGGGTAACAGAGGGAAAAATAGATTTGGCAAGGGCAACATAGAAATTTTAAGACACAGGAAGAGGCCACTTGGCCCATTCTCTCTGTGCCAGCCGAAAAACGATCAACCTATTCTCATCCCACCTTCCAGCATTTGGTCCGAGCGCTGCAGCTTACCGCACTTGAGGTGCCTATGCAGACTCCTTCTGAATGAGTTGAGGGTCTCTGCTTCAACTACCCTTTCAGGCAGTGAGTTCCAGACCATCGCGACCCTCTGGGTGAAAAAGATTTTCCTCAACTCCCCTCTAATTTTTCTACCAATCACTTTAAATCTATGACCCCTCGTCACTGACCTTTCTGCTATGGTTCTCTGCCCTTCACCTCCACTCCATCCAGGACCCTCAACATTTTGTACATTTCAATCAGATCTCCCCTCAGCCTTCTCTGTTCCAAGGACAACAACCCCTGCCTATCCTCATAGCTACAATTCTCCAGTCCTGGCAACATCCTAGACAAAGTCCCGTGTTCATAACACATGGATAAAGAGGTTAATCATCTGAGCTGTTACTCTGAGACAGAGACAGAGAGGGAGAAAGAGAGAGAGAGGGAGAAAGAGAGGGAGGGAGAGAGGGAGGGAGAGAGGGAGGGAGAGAGGGAGGGAGAGATGGTGTGGGGGAGACACAAACTGAGACGTGGACAGAGGCAGCGAAAGAGAGAGAGGGAGAGATAGAGAGGGAGAGACACAGAGAGAGAGGCAGAGAGAGAGAGAGGCAGAGAGTGAGAGAGATGCAGAGAGAGAGAGGCAGAGAGAGACAGAGAGAGAGGGAGGGAGAGATGGTGTGGGGGAGACACAAACTGAGACGTGGACAGAGGCAGCGAAAGAGAGAGAGGGAGAGATAGAGAGGGAGAGACAGAGAGAGAGAGGCAGAGAGAGAGAGAGGCAGAGAGTGAGAGAGATGCAGAGAGAGAGAGGCAGAGAGAGACAGAGAGAGAGGGAGGGAGAGATGGTGTGGGGGAGACACAAACTGAGAGGTGGACAGAGGCAGCAAAAGAGAGAGAGAGGGAGAGACGGAGAGAGAGAGAGACGGAGAGAGAGAGACAGAGAGAGAGAGACAGAGAGAGAGAGACAGAGAGAGAGAGGCAGAGAGAGAGAGGCAGAGAGAGGGAGGCAGAGAGAGGGAGGCAGGGAGAGGGAGGCAGAGAGAGGGAGGCAGAGAGAGGGAGGCAGGGAGAGGGAGGCAGAGAGAGGGAGGCAGAGAGAGGGAGGCAGAGAGAGGGAGGCAGAGAGAGGGAGGCAGAGAGAGGGAGAGAGAGGCAGCCAGAGAGCTAGAGAGAGACAGAGAGAGATGGAGCGATGGTGTGAGGGAGGCACAAATTGAGACATGGACAGAGGTTGAGAAAGAGAGAGAGGGAGAGACACAGAGAGAGAGCTGGGGGAGAGACAGATAGAGAGTGAGAGAGGCACAGAGAGAGAAGGAGACACAGAGAGGCAGACATAGAGAGGCAGACAGAGAGCTAGAGAGAGACAGAGAGAGAGGGAGAGATGGTGTGAGGGAGGCACAAATTGAGACGTGGACAGAGGTAGAGAGAGAGAGGGAGCGATAGAGCGAGAGAGAGGGGGGAAAGACAGATAGCGAGGGACAGAGGCAGTGTGAGAGAGGCAGAGTGAGAGAGGCAGATTAGAAGGTAGCAAATGTAACCCCACTATTTACAAAAGGAAGGAGAGAAAATGGGGAACTAAAGACCTGTTCGTCTAACATCAGTCATTGGGAAAATGTTCGAATCTATAATAAAGGATGTGATAACAGGACACTTAAAGAGAAATTGCAGTGGGTGGGGGGAGAGAGAAATGGGGGGGGGAGAGAGAGGGGGGGAGAGTGCGTGAGTGAGACGGAGCAAAGGAGAGAGATACTAGGTTAGGTGGGACAATAAGCTGTGAGGAGAACACAAATAGACTACAAAGAGAGATGGTTTGGGATAGACAGCGATAAATGTCCCAGTGTAGTGGTAACATAAAATGGCCACTGAAAATGAACCTAAAATGGCTGACTGATGTGTGTGGATTTCCACAGATGAGAGGAGAGAGAGAGAGACAGACAGACAGAAAGAGAGACAAAGAGGGAGACAGAGACCAAGACACAGAGAGTGATCGCAGGATATTTGTCATGGGACATAGGAAGAGGAGGAGGCCATTTGGCCCCTCAACCCTGTTCTGTCATTCAATGAGCTCATGGCTGATGTGTGATCTCACTCCATGTACCTATCTTTGCCCCTTAATACCTTTGGTTAACAAAAATCTCTCAAACTCAGATTTAAAAATTAACAAGTGTCTCAGCATCAATTGCTGATTGTGGAAGAGAGTTTCAAACTGATACCACACCTGGTGTGTTGAAGTGTTTCTTCATTTCACTCCTGAAAGGTTTTTAGACGAGGTTTATATTTTTAGACTATGCCCCCATGTTCTAGACTCTGCAGCCAGTGGGAATTGTTACTCTCTGTCCACCCTATCAGTTTCCCTTATTATCTTGAAAACAATCATCAAATCACACCTGAGCCTTCAAAATTCCAGGGATACAGAGTAAATCTCCAGCTACACTGTCCCATTAAATATTCCCAAGCCAAACACAATGTTGGGTTTGACACAGAGTAAATTTCCCTCTGCGCTGTCCCATCACACACTCCCAGGGCAGGAACATCATGGGGTGGATACAGAGTGAATCTCACTCTACACTGTCCGATAGAGACAGAGAGAGAGAGAGACAGAAAAAGAGAAACAGAGAGACATGGACTGACAGGGTGACTAAAAGAGATGGAAGGATACTTCACAGGGGATATTGGAAGAGGAAGATGCAATTCAACCACACAGCCCTGTTCCGGCATCAAATGAGATCTTGGCTGATCTGTGATGTAACTTACACCATATATCCTGCCTTTGCCCCTTATCTCTTAATACCTTTGGTTAACAAGGATCTGTCAATCACAGATTTAAAAATTAACCAATATGCCAGCAAGAAATTTGCACAGCCAATATCATGAGGGTGCGATGGCTCCCACAGTGGAATAGCTTGCTGGATGTTTAAAATGGAGACTGTTCCTTCTGGATCATCAAACGTATCTGCCTGGGCCCCAACTTCATCTACATTTCCCCATCTCCCGATGTTTTTTTCTCTCCATATCTATCTCTTATATGTTTGTGTACACAGCAGTGAAGGATTACATCAAATTAATATATCTTACATTATCCTTTTCATCCACCTCAACAATCTCTCTCTCTCTCCATGTTTGTCCCTTTCTGCAGCCCTCTCTATGCCTTCATATCTAACCCTCCGTCCCTCTGTCTCTCTGTCTCTCTCCTAGCGTCAGTGATAGCAGAGAGAGAGACAGAGATAGAAGGAGAGAGAGGGAGTGATAGAGAGGGAAAGACAGATGGAGGGACAGAGAGAGAGAGACAGAGAGGGAAGGTGAGATTGGGAGAGTCAGAGAGAGAATGGCAGAGTTGGAAGGAGAGAGAGGGAGAGACAGGGAGGGAAATACAGATGGAAAGACAGAGAGAGAAAGAGAGAGAAGGAGAGAGAGGGAGTGTCAGGGAGGGAAAGACAAATGGAGGGACAGAGAGAGAGAGACAGGGAGAGAGATGGAGTGACAGGCAGGGAAGGACAGATGGAGGGATAGAGAGAGAGAGAGAGATAGAAGGAGAGAGAGGGAGTGACTGGGAGGGAAAGACAGATGGAGAGAGTGAGAGAGAGGGACAGAGATAGAAGGAGAGAGATGGAGAAACAGACAGGGAAAGACAGATGGAGGGACAGAGAGAGAGAGAGACAGAGAGAGGCAGAGACAGAGAGAGAAGGAGAGAGTGGGAGAGACAGAGCTGGAAAGACAGATGGAGGGACAGAGAGTGAGACAGTGAGAGAAGGAGAGAGAGGGAGAGACAGAGATTGAAAGAGAGAGAGGGAGTGACTGGGAGGGAAAGAGAGATGGAGAGATAGAGAGAGAGACAGAGATAGAAGGAGAGAGATAGAGAGACAGAGATGGAAAGACAGATGGAGGGACAGAGAGAGAGAGAAGGAGGGAGAGGGAGAGACAGAGAGAATGAGAGTGGGAGTGACAGAGATGGAAAGACATATGGAGGAACAGAGAGAGAGACAGAGAGAGAATGAGAGAGTTGGAGCGACTGAGAGGGAAAGACAGATGGAGGGACAGAGAGAGAGACAGAGATAGAAGGAGAGAGAGGGAGTGACAGGGAGGGACGGACAGATGGAGGGATAGAGAGAGAGAGGCTGAGATAGAAGGAGAGATTGGGAGACAGAGAGGGAAAGGCAGTTGGAAAGACAGAGAGAGCGAGAGAGGGGCAGAGATGGAAGGAGAGAGAGGGAGTGACAGGGAGGGAAAGACAGATGGAAAGACAGAGAGAGAGAGACAGAGATAGAAGGAGAGAGAGGGAGAGACAGAGAGGGAAAGACAGATGGAGAGACAGAGAGAGAGAGAGGCAGAGATGGAAGGAGAGAGAGGGAGTGACAGGGAGGGAAAGTCAGATGGAGAGACAGAGAGAGAGAGACAGAGATAGAAGGAGAGAGAGGGGGTGACAGAGAGGGAAAGACAGATGGAGGGACAGAGAGAGAAAGACAGAGATAGAAGGAGAGAGATGGAGTGACGGGGGGGGGGGGGGGGGACAGATGGAGGGTCAGAGAGAGAGAGGAGAGACAGATGGAGGGACAGAGTGAGAGACAGAGAGAAGGAGAGAGATGGAGAGACAGGGAGGGAAGGACAGATGGAGGGATTGAGAGAGAGAAACAGTGAAAGAAGGAGAGAGAGGGAGAGACAGAGAGGGAAAGGCAGTTGGAGAGACAGAGAGAGAGACAGAGATGGAAGGAGAGAGAGGGTGTGACAGGGAGGGAAAGACAGATGGAAAGAGAGAGAGAGTCTGGGACTCAGAGGGTAAGAGAGAGGGAGAGACTGGGATTCAGAGGGTAACGGAGAGGGAGAGACTGGTACTCAGAGGGTAAGAGAGAGGGAGAGTCTGGGATTCACAGGGTAACAGAGAGGGAGAGACTTGGATTCAGAGGGAAACATAGAGGGAGAGACTGGGATTCAGAGGGTAACAGAGAGGGAGAGACTGGGATTCAGATGGTAACAGAGAGGGAGAGTCTGGGATTCAGAGGGTAAGAGAGAGGGAGAGACTGGGATTCAGAGGGTAACAGAGAGGGAGAGTCTGGGATTCAGAGGGTAAGAGAGAGGGAGAGACTGGGATTCAGAGGGTAAGAGAGATGGAGAGTCTGGGATTCACAGGGTAAAAGAGAGGGAGAGTCTGGGATTCAGAGGGAAACATAGAGGGAGAGACTGGGATTCAGATGGTAACAGAGAGGGAGAGTCTGGGATTCAGAGGGAAGCAGAGAGGGAGAGACTGAGATTCAGAAGGTAATAGAGAGGGAGAGTCTGGGATTCACAGGGTAACAGAGAGGGAGAGACTGGGATTCAGAGGGTAACAGAGAGGGAGAGTCTGGGACTCAGAGGGTAAGAGAGAGGGAGAGACTGGGATTCACAGGGTAACAGAGAGGGAGAGTCTGGGATTCAGAGGGAAACATGGAGGGAAAGACTGGGATTCAGAGATTAACAGAGGGGGAGAGAATGGGATTCAGAGGGTAACGGAGAGGGAGAGACTGGGATTCAGAGAGTAACAGAGAGGGAGAGACTGGAATTCAGAGGGTAACAGAGAGGGAGAGACTGGGATTCAGAGAGTAACAGAGAGGGAGAGACTGGAATTCAGAGAGTAACAGAGAGGGAGAGACTGGAATTCAGAGGGTAACAGAGAGGGAGAGACTGGGATTCAGAGAGTAACAGAGAGGGAGAGACTGGAATTCAGAGAGTAACAGAGGGGGAGAGAATGGGATTCAGAGGGTAACAGAGAGGGAGAGACTGGAATTCAGAGGGTAACAGAGAGGGAGAGACTGGGATTCAGAGGGTAACAGAGAGGGAGAGACTAGAATTCAGAGGGTAACAGAGAGGGAGAGACTGGAATTCAGAGAGTAACAGAGAGGGAGAGACTGGGATTCAGAGAGTAACAGAGGGAAAAATAGAGTTGGCGAGGGCAACATAGAAATTTTAAGGCACAGAAAGCGGCCACTTGGCCCATTCTCTCTGTGCCAGCCGAAAAACGATCAACCTATTCTAATCCCACCTTCCAGCATTTGGTCCGAGCACTGCAGCTTACCGCACTTGAGGTGCCTATCCAGACTCCTTCTGAATGAGTTGAGGGTCTCTGCCTCAACTACCCTTTCAGGCAGTGAGTTCCAGACCATCACGACCCTCTGGGTGAAAAAGATTTTCCTCAACTCCCCTCTAATTTATCGACCAATCACTTTAAATCTATGCCCCCTCGTCACTGACCTTTCTGCTATGGTTCTCTGCCCTTCACCTCCACTCCATCCAGGACCCTCAACATTTTGTACATTTCAATCAGATCTCCCCTCAGCCTTCTCTGTTCCAAGGACAACAACCCCTGCCTATCCTCATAGCTACAATTCTCCAGTCCTGGCAACATCCTAGAAAATGGGAGAGAGACAAAGTCCCGTGTTCATAACACATGGATAAAGAGGTTAATCATCTGAGCTGTTACTCTGAGACAGAGACAGAGAGGGATGGAGAGAGCGAGAAAGAGAGAGAGAGAGAGGGAGAGAGAGAGGGAGGGAGAGAGGGACGGAGAGAGGGAGGGAGAGAGGGAGGGATGGTGTGGGGGAGACACAAACTGAGACGTGGACAGAGGCAGCGAGAGGGAGAAAGGGAGAGAGAGAGAGAGGCAGAGAGAGAGATAGAGAGAGACAGAGAGAGGGAGCGATGGTGTGAGGGAGGCACAAATTGAGACATGGACAGAGGTTGAGAAAGAGAGAGAGGGAGAGACAGAGAGAGAGAGCTGGGGGAGAGACAGATAGAGAGTGAGAGAGGCACAGAGAGAGAAGGAGACACAGAGAGGCAGACATAGAGAGGCAGACAGAGAGCGAGAGAGAGACAGAGAGAGAGGGAGAGATGGTGTGAGGGAGGCACAAATGGAGACATGGACAGAGGTAGAGAGAGAGAGGGAGAGATAGAGCGAGAGAGAGAAAAAGACAGAGAGTGAGAGATAGCGAGAGAGAGAGGGGGATAAGACAGATAGCGAGGTACAGAGGCAGTGTGAGAGAGGCAGATTAGAAGGTAGCAAATGTAACCCCACTATTTACAAAAGGAAGGAGAGAGAAAATGGGGAACTAAAGACCTGTTCGTCTAACATCAGTCATAGGGAAAATGCTCGAATCTATAATAAAGGATGTGATAACAGGACACTTAAAGAGAGATTGCGGGGGGTGGGGGGAGAGAGAAATGGGGGGAGAGAGAAATGGGGGGGAGAGAGAGGTGGGAGAGTGCGTGAGTGAGACGGAGCAAAGGAGAGAGATACTAGGTTAGGTGGGACAATAAGCTGTGAGGAGAACACAAATAGACTACAAAGAGAGATGGTTTGGGATAGACAGCGATAAATGTCCCAGTGTTGTGGTAACATAAAATGGCCACTGAAAATGAACCTAAAATGGCTGACTGATGTGTGTGGATTTCCACAGATGAGAGGAGAGACAGAGAGACAGACAGACAGACAGACAGAGAGACAAAGAGGGAGACAGAGACCAAGATACAGAGAGTGATAGCAGGATACTTGTCGTAAGACAGAGGAAGAGGAGGAGGCCATTTGGCCCCTCAACCCTGTTCTGTCATTCAATGAGCTCATGGCTGATGTGTGATCTAACTCCATGTACCTATCTTTGTCCCTTAATACCTTTGGTTAACAAAAATCTATCAAACTCAGATTTAAAAATTAACAAGTGTCTCAGCATCAATTGCTGATTGTGGAAGAGAGTTCCAAACTGATACCACACCTGGTGTGTTGAAGTGTTTCTTCATTTCACTCCTGAAAGGTTTTTAGACTAGGTTTATATTTTTAGACTATGCCCCCATGTTCTAGACTCTGCAGCCAGTGGGAATTGTTACTCTCTGTCTACCCTATCAGTTTCCCTTATTATCTTGAAAACAATCATCAAATCACACCTGAGCCTTCTAAATTCCAGGGATACAGAGTAAATCTCCAGCTACACTGTCCCATTAAATATTCCCAAGCCAAGCACAAGGTTGGGTTTGACACAGAGTAAATTTCCCTCTACACTGTCCCATCACACACTCCCAGGGCAGGAACATCATGGGGTGGATACAGAGTGAATCTCACTCCACACTGTCCGATAGAGACAGAGAGAGAGAGAGACAGAAAAAGAGAAACAGAGAGACATGGACTGACAGGGTGACGAAAAGAGATAGAAGGATACTTCACAGGGGATATTGGAAGAGGAAGATGCAATTCAACCCCACAATCCTGTTCCGGCATCAAATGAGATCTTGGCTGATCTGTGATGTAACTTACACCATATATCCTGCCTTTGCCCCTTATCTCTTAATACCTTTGGTTAACAAGAATCTATCAATCACAGATTTAAAAATTAACCAATAAACCAGCATGAAATTTGCACAACCAATATCATTGTGCGGGTGTTTCTGTGTGTTTGTGTGTGTGTCTATGTCTGTTTGGGTGTGATGGCTCCCACAGTGGAATAGCTTGCTGGATGTTTAAAATGGAGGCTATTCCTTCTCGATCATCAAAATTATCCGCCTGGGCCCCAACTTCATCTACATTTCCCCCTCTCCCGATGTTTTTTTCTCTCCATATCTATCTCCAATATGTTTGTGTCCACAGCAGTGAAGGATTACATCAAATTAATATATCTTACATTATCCTTTTCATCCACCTCAACAACCTCTCTCTCTCCAAATTTGTCCCTCTCTACAGCACTCTCTCTGCCTTCATATCTAACCCTCTCTCCCTCTGTCTCTCCCCTAATGTCAGAGATAGCAGGAGGGAGAGACAGAGAGAGAATGTTGAAGGAACTGTACTCTGTTCCTTAGTTGAGCTGAACCTGCTCTGGGAGTGTTTGATGGGCTACATTAATGGGCCGTGTACAGTCCTGTATCAGGCTGTGAAGAAGCACAGCTTGTTCAGTGTACAACGGGTCAAAGGGAACGATTCACTCCTGTCTGCTACTGGGAAGAGAGACTGACCTTAACATCAAGGCAGCGTTTGACCGAGTGTGACATCGAGGAGCCCGAGTAAAACTGAAGTCAGTGGGAATCCGCTGGTTGGAATCATACCGAGCACAAAGGAAGATGGTTGTGGTTGTTGGAGGTCAATCATCTCAGTCCCAGGACATCGCTGCAGGAGTTCCTCAGGGTAGTGTCCGAGGCTCAACCATCTTCAGCTGAGATCCCAGCAGAAAGTGCTTTAAATACTGAGCAGGTCAGGCAGCATCTGTGGAGAGAGAAACAGAGTTAGTGATTCAGCTCGATGCTTTCCAGATTTCCAGCATCCACAGTATTTTGCCTCAGATAATGAAGCAATCCATAGCCACATGCACCAAGACCCGGACAACATTCAGGTTTGGGCCGACCAGTGGCAAGTAACATTCACGTCACACAAGTGCCAGGCAATGACCATCTGCAACAAGAGAGAATCCAACCACCTCCCCTTGGCATTCAAAGCATTATCCCATCGCTGAATCCCCCAGCGTCAACATCCTGGGCAAACATTGACATCAAACTTAACTGAACGAAACACATCAATAGTTTCTTCACCCAGTGGCTGGTGGGTGTCTGGAACTCACTGCCTGAAAGGATTAGTATAAAATGGGTGGTTGATGGCCGGCACAGACTGGGCGGGCCGAAGGGCCTGCATAAGTGCTGTATCTCTCTATGACTCTAAAGGATGGTAGAGGCAGAAACCCTCATCACATTTAAAACAATCTCTTGGACATTCACTTCTCTATATTTAAAATGGGTAAGGAATAACTCTCCTCGTCTGCACTGCCCCATCAAACACTCTCAGAGAAGGTACAGCACGGATTAGATACAGAGTAAAGCTCCGTTTAAACTGTCCCTGGAGTGTCGGATTAACCCGGGTCACTCACTGTGCCCGGCTCAGCCTCAAGACTCACCTGCCTCAGTCACTGAGACGCTCCTGTATCACTTGCCTTAATGTAAGTGGATGCCGGGTTTGGGAGCAGGACAGGCACACGGGATTAGGACGACTGCTCATGTGGAGGATAAACATCAGTAATCCCTCAGAGAATCAGAACAGACCAGCGAGACTCAGAAAAGGAAACTTGTGTTGAATTTGAGAGTCTTGCATTGTGGAATGCTTTAGTATTTGGTGAGAATGTTGAGCCAGTGACATTTTGCCCCAGTGGGATGAATAGACACTATATGACTTGATTACAACAGTAAGGTACCGTGTGTACTGTAAATATGGACTGAAATAACAATGTAACTGATCAATTTTCAGCTGAATACTATGACTACAGTTATACCTGCTATCCTGTTATATATGTGCTGCTATACCTGCTATATGTGAGAATGTACATACGACACGATGGGATGAAGTCAAAGTGGCCACTCTTTATATTTTCAGACTATGCCCCAAGTTCCTGACTCCGCAGCCAGTGGGAATATTTACTCTCAGTCCACCCTATCAGTTTCCCTTATTATTTTGTAAACCTTCATCAAATCATCCAATAACCTTCCGGGTGAAAAATCTTTTCCTCAAATCCCCTCCAAACCTCCTGCCCCTTGCCTTCAATCTATGCCCCCTGGTTATTGACCCCTCCGCTAAGGGAAAAAGTTTCTTCCTATCTAACCTATCAATGCCCCTCATAATTTTGTATACCTCAATCAGGTCCCTCCTCAGCCTTCTCTGCTCTAAGGAAAACAACTCCAGCCTTTTCAGTCTCTCTTCATAGCTGAAATGCTCCAGCCCAGGCAACATCCTGGTGAATCTCCTCTGCATCCTCTCCAATGCAATCACATCCTTCCTATAGTGTGGTGCCCAGAACTGTACACAGTACTCCAGCTGTGGCCTAACCAGTGTTTTAAACAGCTCCATCATAACCTCCCTGTTCTTATATTCTATGCCTCAACTAATAAAGGCAAGTATCCCATATACCTTCCTAACCACCTTGTCTACCTGCGCTGCAGCCTTCAGTGATCTATGGACAAGTACACCAAGATCCCTCTGACACTCTGTTCTTCCTATGCTCCTACCATTCATTGGATATTCCCCAGCCTTGTTAGTCCTTCCAAAATTCTATGTAACCTAACCTATGTATAATCTTTAATCTTGCAGTGCATGTGTAATGTTTAATTTCTGAAAGCCAGACAGAGTAAAGCTTAACGTACTCCAAAAAACTCCAGACTTTTGGCATTTATTACCTTATCGGGTCAAATCTGTCGTTAAGTTGGACTAGACTTGTGAATAATTCTTTTTAAGTTGTTTTTCCGACAGTACGAGTGTAAATCGATTTGCAGCATCCCATCATATAATATACACTCCTGTCTATATTGTCTGAATACAGACATAAAATATCCACAGATTTTGCTATTTATTTCGGGGCAGACAGGTGAAGTGTTTATTTTGTCTGTGATTTAACTCAACCCCTAATGATAACCAACATGGTGGGAGAGAGTGATAGAGAGAGAGAGAGGAACAGAGGTAGAGTAACAGAGAGATAGGGAGAGATAGAAATGGAGAGAGAACAGAGAGATAGTGAGGGATAGAGACAGAAGCAGAGAGATAGAAAGTGCCAGGAGACCCTGAGACACTTTAGAAGCAGGGGGACGGGGAGACAGGCTGTGTGGAGACCCTGGGGTAACGTTATAGATAGACAGGGTAGATGTAGGTAAGATGTTTCTCCTGGTTGGGGAGTCGAGAACCAGGGGACACAATTTCAAAATAAGGGGGAAGCCACTTGGGACAGAGATGAGGAGAAATGTCATTACTCAGAGGGTTGTGAATCTTAGGAATTCTCTATCCCAGAGGGCTGTGGAAGCTCAGTCATTGAGTTTGTTTAAAGCAGAGATTGACAGATTGCTGAATTCCAATGACATAAAGGGATATGAGGATAGTCTGGGAAAAACACATTGAAGTGGATGATCAGCCATGATCGTATTGAATGGCGGAGCAGGCTCGATGGGCTGAATGGCCTACTCCTGTTCATATATTCCAAAGCTGCCGAAATAGTTTCTCTCAAACTACCCCATCAGTTCCCCTTAATATCTCAACATCTTTGATCAAATCACCTTGATCCTCCTAAATTCCAGGGAATTATTCCCAGTTTGTGTAATATCACCTCGTAATTTAACCCTTGGAGTCCAGTTATCATTCTGGTAAATCTACACGGCACTCAAATGGACACGGACCCCTCAAGTCTCTTTGGACCTCCAGTGTTTCTATCTTTTCACCATTTATAAAGTACTCTGTTCTAGTCTTTTTTACTGACATTGAAATCTATCTACCACAGTTTTGCCCATTTATTTAAGATATTAATATCTCTTTGTAATTTGATGCTTCCAGCTACACTGCTTACAATGCTGCCTATTTTTGTGTCATTGGTAAACTTGGGTATGTTGTATTCTACCACATCATCTTAAATCATTAATAAATACAGCAAAACTGAGACACACACGGGCTTTGCACTAGTAGACAGGAGTGAATCATTCCAACCTAGAGGCTTTTTAACTCCAGATTTATGTTTTTTGAAAGAAAAAATAGAATTCAAATTCACAACAGCCCTGTGTGGGATTTGAACTCCTACTTTTTCAATCATCAGCTCAGGCCTTCAAATTAAAACCCATAAAAAGAGATTCATTTTCCTACTGCTGTTGTCTGACTGACTGAGGTTTTGTATATTGTTCCCTTCTCCTCTTCTTCCATGTGTTTGAAGTCTTTGAAGTTTGTCAGACATTGGTAAACTACTTCATGTGGTGTTGTGTAAATACCTTCAATTCTGTGTATCTGGAAGGGACACAATTCAAATTCTCACCTTATTGCATCAACTAAAACCTGCAGGTCCATTCAAACAACTCTATTTCCTGTCTCTGCAAAGACAGCTCACACTTCCACAATGCAGGAATGTCTGAATGGAAACAGCTTTTGACACATTTCCCAACACGTTTGCTGACACTTTTCAGGATGAAGCTCAATTCAACTGACAAGACTCGAAGCCCCAAATTGAATCTTTCAGATATAAAAACTGACGCAGATCTCTCCAGATTCCCGATCTCTCTGAACCAGCACCCATTTTAACATTGTACTATTTAGTTTATATCGCTTCTCCTCAGCCTTCCTTCCTAAATGCATCATTTGACATTTCTCAGCATTGAAGTTAACCTGCCATGTGTCTGACCATTTCACCAGACTGCCTCTATCCTCCTGAACCCCACACTGTACCTGCCCTGACAGTGTTTTATAGAACAGAGAAGACAGAGATTTACTACTACTATTCCCTTCTCTGTTTATTACATTGCAGATGGTGTAATGTTGAAGTTATGCCCTGTAAACCCAAGTCCAAATCATTAATATATATCAAAAAGATCAGTGGTCCTAATCCAAACCCCTGGGGAATACCACTGTACCACAATGTACACTGTATACAGTCAGTACAAAAGCAGGGAGGTTATGCTGAACATTTATAAAGCTCTATTTCGGCCCCAACTGGAGAACTGTGTCCAGTTCTGGTCACCACACTTTAGGAAGGATGTGAGGTTCCTTGAGAGGGTGCAGAGATTTACCAGAATGGTTTCAGAGATGGGGGATTTTAGCTGCAAAGTTAGGTTGGAAAAGCTGGGTTTGATCTCCTTAGAACAAAGGAGATAGAGGGGAGATTGAATAGAAGTGTATAAGATTATGTCAGTCAAAGATACCGCCCTCCAGTCTGAAGCAACCATTCACCACTACTCTCTGTGTCCTGTCCCTTAGCCAATGTTGTATCCACTCTGTCCCTGTCCTGTTCATTCCATCAGCATTCCTTTCGTGAACTAGTCAGTTATGAGGCAGCATTATGACCTCCCATTGAGGAAATTGGTCCCAGAGCACAGAAAAACACACACAGACAGGCAATGAGCATCTGCAACAAGAGAGAATCCAACCACCTCCCCATGGCATTCAAAGCATTATCCCATCGCTGAATCACCCAGCATCAACATCCTAGGGAGACATTGACCAGGAACTGAGCTGAAGTAATCACATCAGTACTGTGGCTACAAGTGACTCACCCCCTGACTCTCCAAAGCCTTTCAACCACCTACAAGACACAAGTCAGGTGTGTGATGGTATCTCTCCACTTGCCTGGATGAGTGTAACATCTACAACACTCCAGAGGCTCGACACCATCCAGGACAAAGCACTCCACCTGATTGGTACCCCATCCACCACTTTAAACTTTGATCAGATCACCCCTTACCCTTCTAAATTCCAGGGATACAGAGTAAAGCTCCGTCTACACTGTCCCATCAAATGCTGCCAAGCTATTAGTTAGCTATTGAGTAAATCTCTGTCTTCTCTGTTCTATAAAACACTCGCAGGGAAGATACAGTGTGGGGTTAGATACAGAGTAAAGCTGCCTCTCTATATGCCTCGCTTTCTCCTCCTCCATCCAGATGGAGAGAGTAACAGTGAGAAAGACAGGGATAGATATAGAGAGGGAAGAACAGGGAGAGGGAAGGATAGCAATGGGGAGAGATTACCAGAGAAAATGAGGAAGAGATCGGGATGGAGAGTGTCCGTCAGCATTCCCGCAAAGCTGTGTGCAGCATCCTGGAAGGTATGACACAGTGAGAGATTGAAATTAAGAGGGTACAGAGAGAGAAATAAACAAGGAGAGAGTAGCAGAGAGGGGAACTAGTGATTGATTGAGTGAGTAAGAGAGAGGGGAAGACGGAGATGGAGAGAGATTACCAGTAAGAGTAGCTCTCCACTTCTCTCTCCATGCATATCTCTCCCTTTCTCACTGTTACCCTCTCTCCATCTATATTTCTCCCTCTCTCCTGGTGTTTCACACTCTCCACCTATTTCTTGTACCTCTATGTACACAGGATTACATCAAACTATGATAACATTTGTCATTTGCACTTTTGATCTAACCTAACAACATGACTGTCTCCAACATTATCTCTGTGTCTGTGAACAGCGGGACCTTGGAGTGAATGTTCACTGATTCCTGAGGCTGACAGGACAGGTGGATAAGCTGGTTAGGAAGGGATAAGGGAGACTTTCATTTCCCGACCAGTGGAAATGATCTCTCAGTGTCCACCCTATCCAGTCCCTTTAGAATCTGATATGTTTCAATGAGATCACCTCTCATTCTTCTAAACTGCAGAGAATACAGGTCCTATTTACTCAGCCTCTCATCATAGGACAATGGCAGAGAAGCTAAACAAATACTCTCTGTCTGTCTTTATGTTCTCTCTCATGCTCTGTAATCTTCCTTGAATCATTGAACACTGCAGTTTGTGGATCATTTCACTGTTTGCTGTTGAGCTGATGAAATTGTTTGATTGGCAGTGATAATATTTTTGGACCATTGTATTGAGTCCAATGGGTTGCAACTAGGATTACTGGGTGATTTCTCTCTGCAACTTTTAATCTTTAATCAAGCTTATCTGGGCATTAACCTGCAATCTGTTTTTATATGTCTGACTCCACTCATTCTCCCGAGGATAAAGTTACTTTTGTCTGGTTGTGCACCCAATTAAATGACTGTTTGACATGGCGAGACTTTCTTTACTGTGAACGTGTGCTGATGTCTCTCTCTCTCTCTCACACACACACACACTATCTGCCTCTCTCTCTGCCCACAAATATCCCGGACTTTCCCTCTCTCTCTGACGGACACTCTATCTCTCATTCATTTTTCACACTTTCTGTACACCCTGTGTCTGCTCTTTTCCTCTAATTTCTCATTTTCCTTCCCACACTCTCTCTCCATCTCTCTCTCTCTCTCTTCTGCTCTGTTACTCTCTCCTCACCTTTATCTTTCCATTTATCTGTTTCCTCACTCTCAAACTCTACCTCTCCCTCACTCTCCACCTTCCTTTCTCTTTGATCTCTCTTCACATCTCTCTATCACTCTCTCTCCATCTCTGTCCAATTGAGGAGATTCTCCCTCCATTTCTCTTGCTCTCTCACTCTCTCCCTCTCACCTATTTTCTCTCAGTCTCTCCATCACTCTCTCTCCATCTCTGTCCAATTGAGGAGATTCTCCCTCCATTTCTCACCATCTCTTGCTCTCTCACTCTCTCCCTCTCACCTATTTTCTCTCAGTCTCTCCATCTCTCTATGATTCTTTCAAGCTCAGTTCTTCCTCTCTCTCTCTCCCCATCACTCTCTCTTTTCTATTTCCCTCTCTATTACTTGCTCTCCAACTCTCTTGCTCTTTCTGTTCATGTTGGGTCCCTTTAAGAGTTTGGACAGTTCTGGTGGTGCAGGGTCCCTTTAAGAGTCTGGTGCTGACCCCCTCCCCCACCCCAGGGGCGGGGTTACAAGTCGCCCAAACCGCGGCTGCGCGGAGGCGAGAGGCAGCTTTTGACCCCTTGACCTCCAGACACGTGGGGCGAGGCAGCCAATGAGACCTCACTGACGCCCTGGCGGGAGGGAGGTGTCATCAGCCGCCATGTTTGCGCGACGTCACCCGCCGGCCGCTTATTTCCGCAAACAGCAGCTGAAAGGAAAAGGAGAAGCGGCTTCAGCTGTCGATCTCAATGGAGGAAAGTTGAACGTCTGAGCCGGGGGACAATATAAAAAAGCGGCGGTTAACGCTCTTGCGGAGATGCGCATGTGCGGAGCATCCTCCCAGAGTGCAGCGCGGCCTGTACCGCAGATAGGGGCCGTTCCCACCCGCGGGGCATTGTGGGAGCCGCAGGACGCCATTGCCCCCTCATTAACTCAGTCAAAATTAACTCATTCCCTCTCAGCTCTCTCTCCCTCCTTTTCATATTGCAGGCTGAAATGGGGCTTTGTTGGCATCCATTACACCATCCCGGGTGTGATCAGATACTCTGTCCCTTCGTAAACGATTTCCCGTCCCTCCATCAGCTTGTGATTGTTATTGGCTTTTCTCCCACTGAAATGGTTGCTGAATTTGTTGGTCTTTTTCTCCTGGCTTCATAACTAACCCCCTCTCCCTCTGTCTCTCTCCTCATGTCAGAGATAGCAGGAGGGAGAGATAGAGAGAGGAAGACAGAGAAAGATACAGAGAACAACCCCAGCTTCTCCAATCTATCCACGCAACTCAAGTCCCTCATCCTGGAACCTTGCTCGTGAATCTTTTCTGCATCCTCTCTTATGCCTCCACATCCTCCCTAAAGCACGGTGTCCAGAATTGGACACAATACTAGATGAGGATGAAGCAGTGTTTTATAAAGCTTCATCATAACCTCCTTGCTTTTATACTCTAAGCCTCTATTTACAAAGCCTAGGATCCCATACGCCTTTTAACCACTTTCTCAACTAGCTCTGCCACCATCAATTTGTGCACAGACATCCCCAGGTCTCTCTGTTCCTGCACCCACTTCCTTCTGTTCTCAAGTTCCCATGACAGAGAGGGACAGAAGGACAGGGAGGTCTAGAAATAATGAGGGGGAGAGAGAGCAAACAAACAGGAAACACATATGGGAACACCACCACCTGCAAGTTTCCCTTCCAGTCTCACACCATCCTGACTTGGAACTATATCACCATTCCTTCACTGTCACTAGGTCAAAATCCTGGATCTCACTTCCTAACAGCACTGTGGGTGTACCTACCCCACATGGACTGCAGCGGTTCAAGAAGGTTCAACGGCAATTGGTGATGGGCAATAAAATGCTGGCAAAGCCAGTAATGCACACATCCAACAAATGAATAAAACATAATAACAATTTGGCACCAAGTCACTAAAGGAGATATTGAACACAAGACGTAGGAGCAGGAGTAGGCCATTCAGCCCCTCGAGCCTGCCCTGCCATTCAATAAGATCATGACTGATCTGTCCCAACACTCAACTCCTCTTTCAGGCCTGCTCTGCAGAACCCTCGACTCCCTGAGAGGGTTGAGAACAAATATTTTCCCACAAAGACAAACAGGGTGAGACTCCCAAATCTAGAGCCCCTTAGATAGCAAGAATGAAACCAGGTAGAATAAGGCACAAAAGGGAAGCTTATGTCAGATACCGAGAGCTCAATCCCACAGAAAGCCGAGATGAGTGTAGAAACTACAAGGGTGAAATTAAAAATCAAATTAGGAGAGCAAAGAAATGGCCGGAAAATAATATTACCAAGTAAAATCAAGGAAAGCACAAAGATGTTTTATAAATACATGAAGATCAAGAGGATAACTAAGGATAGAGTATTATGGACCAAAAAGGGAATGTGTGTATGGAGGTGGGAGATGTGGGCATGGTTCTTAATGAATACTTTGTATCCGTCTTTATAAAAGAGGGGGAACTATGCAGACATTGTAGTTAAAGAGGAGGAGTGTGAAATATTGGATGGGATAAACAGGGTGAGAGGGAAATATTAAGGTGTTTAGCATCTTTGAAAGTGAATAAATGGTCAGGCCTGGATGCATTGGAATCAGTTCAGAGAAGGTTCACTCGGCTGATTCCTGGGATGAAGGGGTTATCTTATGAGGAATAGTTGAACAGGTTGGGCCTATACTCATTGGAGTTCAGAAGAATGAGAGGTGATCTTATTGAAACATACAAGATTCTGAGGGGACTTGACAGGGCGGATGTTGGGAGGATGTTTCCCTTGTGGAGGAGTCTTGAACTAGGGGGCACCGTTTAAAAATAAAGGGTCTGCCATTTAAGACTGAGCTAAGGAAGACTTCTCTCTCCCAGAGGTTGGTTAGGCTTTGGAATTCTCTTCCCCAGAGAGCAGTGGAGGTTGGGTCAATGAATTTACAAGGGAGTCAAGGGTTATGGGGGGCAGGCAGGAAAATGGAGTTAAAGTCACTATCGGATCAATCATGATCATATTGACTGACAGAACAGGCTCAAGAGGCTGAATGGCCTACTCCTGCTCCCATTTCTTCGGATCTAGTGTATAAATTGGAGGGTTTGCTCTCCACTTTTTAAACCATTTTTATAGCAGAGACAGGTCCATGTGTAATATAAACAGAGACAGGGTCTAGTGCAGACCTAACTAGTGCATTGATAACTGAGACTAGTGTAAAAGGTATCAAGGATACTGAATTCTAAATATACATTCAGGGGAAGTTTTTTAGGCCAGTACGTAGCAAGGTCAACAAGAGATGGGTCAGTTTGTCACTTAGTTTTAGGGAATGAAGCTGGGCCGGTGGAAGGTGATTTAGAAAAGGTGGACTGGAAAACGCTACTTGAAGGTAAATCAGTGTCAGAGCAGTGATATTGAATCATTTCATCCTGGAGGATTTATTATTCCAGAGTTATTTTTTATTTTCAGAGAAATTCAAATTCACAAGAGCCCAATGTGGGATTTGAACTCCGACTTTTTCAGTCATTACCTCAGGCTTTCAGATTACAAACTGTAAAAGACATTCACCTTCCTCCTGTTGTGACCTGACTGTCTCAGCTTTTGTGTATTGTCCCTAATCTTGTTCTTTCATGTGTCTGAAGACTTTGATGTTATTCAGACATTGGTAAACCACTTCATTCTCTCAGGTCATCGGCTTAAATACCTTCAGGGACACAATCCACAATCTAATTCACACCCTATTCAAGCAACCAAAATCTTCAACTCCATTCAGACACCCCGATATCCTGTCCCTGCACAGATAACTGACAGTTCCACAATGCAGGAATGTCTGAATGAGAAACCACATTTACCTGACACAATCCAAGCTCCAAATTGAATCATTAAGATATCGAAAATACCACAGAAATGTGACTTGTTCCTTGTAACAGTGAGACTGAAACATTTCAGGGTACTATTCAACCAAGAAGGATTCCGAGAAAAGTCAGGATCAGGATTGAAAGAGAAAGAGAGAGAGTAAAAAGGGGGGAGTGAGAGAGGGGGTAGAGAGAGAGAGAGAGAGACTGTCAGCTCCTGGATGGGGAAGGATTCTCTGTTCCTTCACCCATTTTAACATTGTACCATTTAGTTTAGACAGAGAGACATAGACTGACAGGGTGACTGACAGAGAAAGAAGGATATTGAACATCGGATATTGGATGTAATTTAACCCCACAACCCTGTTCCGGCATTCAATGAGATCAGGGCTGATCTGTGATCTATCTTACACCATATATCCTGCCTTTGCCCCTTATCTCTTACTATCTTTGCTTAACAAGAATCTATCAATCACAGGTTTAAAAATTAACCAATAATCCAGCATGAAATTTCCACAAACAATATCATGAGGGTGTGATGGCTCCCACAGTGGAATAGCTTGCTGGATGTTTAAAATGGAGGCTATTTCTTCTGGATCATCAAAAGTATCCGCCTGGGCCCCAACATCATCGACATTTCCCCCTCTCCCGATGTTTTTTTCTCTCCATATCTATCTCTTATATGTTTGTGTCCACAGCAGTGAAGGATTACATCAAATTAAAATATCTTACATTATCCTTTTCATCCACCTCAACAATCTCTCTCTCTCCAACGTTGTCCCTCTCGACAGCCCTCTCTCTGCCTTCATAACTAACCCTCTCTCCCTCTGTCTCGGTCCTAGTGTCAGAGATAGCAGGAGGGAGAGACAGAGAGAGAAGGAGAGAGTGAGAGCGACAGAGATGGAAAGACAGATGGAGAGACAGAGAGAGAGAGAGGCAGAGATGGGAGAAGAGATAGGGAGTGACAGAGAGATTTCATAAAAATCTATCAAACTCAGATTTAAAAATTAACAAGTGTCTATGCATCAATTGCTGATTGTGGAAGAGAGTTCCAAACTGATACCACACCTGGTGTGTTGAAGTGTTTCTTCATTTCACTCCTGAAAGGTTTTTAGACTAGGTTTATATTTTTAGACTATGCCCCCATGTTCTAGACTCTGCAGCCAGTGGGAATTGTTACTCTCTGTCCACCCTATCAGTTTCCCTTATTACCTTGAAAACAATCATCAAATTACACCTGAGCCTTCACAATTCCAGGGATACAGAGTAAAGCTCCAGCTACACTGTCCCATTAAATATTCCCAAGCCAAGCACAAGGTTGGGTTTGACACAGAGTAAATTTCCCTCTACACTGTCCCATCACACACTCCCAGGGCAGGAACATCATGGGGTGGATACAGAGTGAATCTCACTCTACACTGTCCGATAGAGACAGAGAGAGAGACAGAAAAAGAGAAACAGAGAGACATGGACTGACAGGGTGACTGACAGAGAAAGAAGGATATTTAACAGGGGATATTGGAAGAGGAGGATGCAATTTAACCCCACAACTCTGTTCCTGCATTCAATGTGATCTTGGCTGATCTGTGATGTAACTTACACCATATATCCTGTCTTTGCCAGCATGAAATTTCCACAAACAATATCATGAGGGTGTGATGGCTCCCACAGTGGAATAGCTTGCTGAATATTTAAAATGGAGACAGAGAGAGAGGGACAGAGATAGGAGAGATAGGGAAAGACAGAGAGGGAAAGACAGATGGAGGAACAGAGAGACAGAGATGGAAGGAGAGAGAGGGAGTGACAGGGGAGGGAAAGACAGACGGAGAGACAGAGAGAGAGAGACGGAGATAGAAGGAGAGAGAGGGAGAGACAGAGAGGGAAAGACAGACGGAGAGACAGAGAGAGACAGGGGAAGATGGAAGGAGAGAGAGGGAGTGTTCGGGAGGGAAAGACAGATGGAGGGACAGAGAGAGAGAGACAGGGAGAGAGATGGAGTGACAGGGAGGGAAGGACAGATGGAGGGATAGCGAGAGAGAGAGACAGAGATAGAAGGAGAGAGAGGGAGAGACAGAGAGGGAAAGCCAGATGGAGAGACAGAGAGAGAGAGACAGAGATAGAAGGACCGAGAGGGAGTGACAGGGAGGGAAAGACAGTTGGAGGGACAGAGAGAGAGACAGAGAGAGAAGGAGAGAGAGGCAGTGTCAGGGAGAGAAGGAGAGAGAGGGAGAGACAGAGAGGGAAAGGCAATTGGAGAGAGAGAGAGAGCGAGACAGAGAGAGAGGCAGAGACAGAGATAGAAGGAGAGAGAGGGAGAGACAGAAAGGGAAGGACAGATGGAGGGACACAGAGAGAGGCAGAGACAGAGATAGAAGGAGAGAGACGGAGAGACAGAGAGGGAAAGACAGATGGAGAGACAGAGAGAGAGACAGAGAGAGTGGCAGAGACAGAGATAGAAGGAGAGAGAGGGAGTGACGGGGGATGGAGACAGATGGAGAGACAGAGAGAGAGAAGGAGAGAGATGGAGAGACAGAGAGGGAAAGACAGATGGTGAGCCAGAGAGAGAGAGTCAGAGATGGAAGGAGAGAGATGGAGAGACAGGGAGGGAAGGACAGATGGAGGGATAGAGAGAGAAAGACAAAGATAGAAGGAGAGAGTGGTAGTGACAGAGAGGGAAAGACAAATGGAGGGACAGAGAGAGAGACAGAGATAGAAGGAGAGAGAGGGAGTGTCAGGGAGGGAAAGCCAGATGGAGGGACAGAGAGAGAGAGACAGAGAGAGAAGGAGAGAAATGGAATGACAGGGAGGGAAGGACAGATGGAGGGATAGTGAGAGAGACAGAGATAGAAGGAGAGAGAGGGAGTGACAGGGAGGGAAAGACAGATGGAGAGAGAGAGACAGCGATAGAAGGAAAGAGAAATAGTGACATGGAGGGAAAAACAGATGGAGGGACAGAGAGAGAGACAGAGAGAGAAGGAGAGAGAGGGTGTTGCAGAGAGGGAAAGACAGATGGAGGGACAGAGTGAGAGACAGAGAGAGAGAGAAGTAGAGAGAGGGATAGACCGAGAGGGAAAGACAGATGGAGAGAGAGAGAAAGACAGAGCTGGAAGGAGAGAGAGGGAGAGACAGAGAGGGCAATAGAGATGGAGAGACAGAGAAAGAGGCAGAGATGGAAGGAAAGAGAGGGAGTGACAGGGAGGGAAAGACAAAATGGATACAGAACTGGCTGCAAGATGGATACAGAACTGGCTCAGTCATAGAAGACAGAGGGTAGCAGTGGAAGGGTGTTTTTCTGAATGGAGGGATGTGACTAGTGGTGTTCCGCAGGGATCAGTGCTGGGACCTTTGCTGTTTGTAGGATATATAAATGATTTGGAGGAAAATGTAGCTGGTCTGATTAGTCAGTTTGCGGACGACACAAAGGTTGGTGGAGTTGCGGATAGTGATGAGGATTGTCAGAGGATACAGCAGGATATAGATCGGTTGGAGACTTGGGCGGAGAAATGGCAGATGGAGTTTAATTCGGACAAATGTGAGGTAATACATTTCTGAAGGTCTAATGCAGGTGGGAAGTATACAGTAAATGGCAGAACCCTTCGGAGTATTGACAGGCAGAGAGATCTGGGCGTACAGGTCCACAGGTCACTGAAAGTGGCAACGCAGGTGGATAAGGTAGTCAAGAAGGCATACGGCATGCTTGCCTTCATCGGTCGGGGCACAGAGTATAAAAATAGGCAGGTCATGCTGCAGCTGTACTGAACTTTAGTCAGGCCACACTTAGAATATTGCGTGTAATTCTGGTCACCACACTACCAGAAGGATATGGAGGCTTTGGAGAGGGTACAGAGGAGGTTTACCAGGATGTTGCCTGGTCTGGAGGGCATTAGCTATGAGGAGAGGTTGGATAAACACGGATTGTTTTCACTGGAACGACGGAGGTGGAGGGGCGACATGATAGAGGTTTACAAAGTTATAAGTGGCATGGACAGAGTGGATAGTCAGAAGCTTTTTCCCAGGGTGGAAGAGTCAGTTACTAGGAGATAGAGGTTTAAGTTGAGAGGGGAAAAGTTTAGAGGGGATGTGCGAGGCAGGTTTTTTACACAGAGGTGAGTGCCTGGAAGTTGTTGCCGGGGGAGGTGGTGGAAGCAGGTACCATAGAGACGTTTAAGAGACATCTTGACAAATACATGAATAGGATGGGAATAGAGGGATACGGACCCCGGAAGTGCAGAAGGTTTTAGTTTGGGCAGGCATCAAGATCGGCGCAGGATTGGAGGGCCAAATGGCCTGTTCCTGTGCTGTACTGTTCTTTGTTCTTTGACAGATGGAGGGACAGAGAGAGAGGTAGAGACAGAGACAGACGGAGAGAGAGGGAGAGTCAGGGAGGGAAAGACAGATGGAGAGACAGAGAGAGAGAGACAGAAATAGTAGGAGAGAGAGGGAGAGACACAGAGGGAAAGACAGATGGAGTGACAGAGAGCAAGACAGAGAGAAAGGCAGAGACAGAGATAGAAGGAGAGAGACGGAGAGACAGAGAGGGAAAGACAGATGGAGGGACAGAGTGAGAGACAGAGAGAGAAGGAGAGAGATGGAATTCAGAGGGTAGCAGAGAGGGAGAGACTGGGATTCAGAGGGTAACAAAGAGGGAAAGTCTGGGATTCAGAGGGTAACAGAGAGGGAGAGACTGGAATTCAGAGGGTAAGAGAGAGGGAAAGTCTGGGATTCAGAGGGTAACAGAAAGGGAGAGACTGGGATTCAGAGGGTAACAAAGAGGGAGAGACTGGAATTCAGAGGGTAACAGAGAGGGAAAGTCTGGGATTCAGAGGGTAACAGAGAGGGAGAGACTGGAATTCAGAGGGTAACAGAGAGGGAAAGTCTGGAATTCAGAGGGTAACAGAGAGGGAGAGACTGGAATTCAGAGTGTAACAGAGAGGGAGAGACTGAGATTCAGAGAGTAACAGAGGGTAAAATAGAGTTGGCGAGGGCAACACAGAAATTTTAAGGCACAGAAAGTGGCCACTTCACCCATTCTCTCTGTGCCAGCCGAAAAACGATCAACCTATTCTCATCCCACCTTCCAGCATTTGGTCCGAGCACTGCAGCTTACCGCACTTGAGGTGCCTATCCAGACTCCTTCTGAATGAGTTGAGGGTCTCTGCCTCAACTACCCTTTCAGGCAGTGAGTTCCAGACCATCGCGACCCTCTGGGTGAAAAAGATTTTTCTCAACTCCCCTCTAATTTTTCGACCAATCACTTGAAATCTATGCCCCCTCGTCACTGACCTTTCTGCTATGGTTCTCTGCCCTTCACCTCCACTCTATCCAGGACCCTCAAAATTTTGTACATTTCAATCAGATCTCCCCTCAGCCTTCTCTGTTCCAAGGACAACAACCCCTGCCTATCCTCATAGCTACAATTCTCCAGTCCTGGCAACATCCTAGAAAATGGGAGAGAGACAAAGTCCCGTGTTCATAACACATGGATAAAGAGGTTAATCATCTGAGCTGTTACTCTGAGACAGAGACAGAGAGGGAGAAAGAGAGAGAGAGAGGGAGAGAGAGAGGGAGGGAGAGAGTGAGGGAGAGATGGTGTGGGGGAGACACAAACTGAGACGTGGACAGAGGCAGCGAGAGAGAGAGAGGGAGAGATAGAGAGAGAGAGGCAGAGAGAGAGATAGAGAGAGACAGAGAGAGAGGGAGCGATGGTCTGAGGGAGGCACAAATTGAGACATGGACAGAGGCAGCGAGAGAGAGAGGGAGAGATAGAGAGAGAGAGGCAGAGAGAGAGATAGAGAGAGACAGAGAGAGAGGGAGCGATGGTCTGAGGGAGGCACAAATTGAGACATGGACAGAGGTTGAGAAAGAGAGAGAGGGAGAGACAGAGAGAGAGAGCTGGGGGAGAGACAGATAGAGAGTGCGAGAGGCACAGAGAGAGAAGGAGACACAGAGAGGCAGACAGAGAGGCAGACAGAGAGCTAGAGAGAGACAGAGAGAGAGGGAGAGATGGTGTGAGGGAGGCACAAATTGAGACGTGGACAGAGGTAGAGAGAGAGAGGGAGAGATAGAGCGAGAGAGAGGGTGGAAAGACAGATAGCGAGGGACAGAGGCAGTGTGAGAGAGGCAGAGTGAGAGAGGCAGATTAGAAGGTAGCAAATGTAACCCCACTATTTACAAAAGGAAGGAGAGAGAAAATGGGGAACTAAAGACCTGTTCGTCCAACATCAGTCATAGGGAAAATGCTCGAATCTATAATAAAGGATGTGATAACAGGACACTTAAAGAGAGATTGCGGGGGGTGGGGGGAGAGAGAAATGGGGGGGAGAGAGAGGGGGGAGAGTGTGTGAGTGAGACGGAGCAAAGGAGAGAGATACTAGGTTAGGTGGGACAATAAGCTGTGAGGAGAACACAAATAGACTACAAAGAGAGATGGTTTGGGATAGACAGCGATAAATGTCCCAGTGTTGTGGTAACATAAAATGGCCACTGAAAATGAACCTAAAATGGCTGACTGATGTGTGTGGATTTCCACAGATGAGAGGAGAGAGAGAGAGACAAAGAGGGAGACAGAGACCAAGACACAGAGTGATCGCAGGATATTTGTCGTAGGACAGAGGAAGAGGAGGAGGCCATTTGGCCCCTCAACCCTGTTCTGTCATTCAATGAGCTCATGGCTGATGTGTGATCTCAGTCCATGTACCTATCTTTGTCCCTTAATACCTTTGGTTAACAAAAATCTATCAAACTCAGATTTAAAAATTAACAAGTGTCTCAGCATCAATTGCTGATTGTGGAAGAGAGTTTCAAACTGATACCACACCTGGTGTGTTGAAGTGTTTCTTCATTTCACTCCTGAAAGGTTTTGAGACGAGGTTTATATTTTTAGACTATGCCCCCATGTTCTAGACTCTGCAGCCAGTGGGAATTGTTACTCTCTGTCCACCCTATCAGTTTCCCTTATTAACTTGAAAACAATCATCAAATCACACCTGAGCCTTCAAAATTCCAGGGATACAGAGTAAATCTCCAGCTACACTGTCCCATTAAATATTCCCAAGCCAAGCACAATGTTGGGTTTGACACAGAGTAAATTTCCCTCTACACTGTCCCATCACACACTCCCAGGGCAGGAACATCATGGGGTGGATACAGAGTGAATCTCACTCTACACTGTCCGATAAATAGAGAGAGAGAGAGAGAGAGAGAGACAGAAAAAGAGAGAAACAGAGAGACATGGACTGACAGGGTGACTGACAGAGAAAGAAGGATACTTCACAGGGGATACTGGAAGAGGAAGATGCAATTCAACCACACAGCCCTGTTCCAGCATCCAATGTGATCTTGGCTGATCTGTGATGTAACTTACACCATATATCCTGCCTTTGCCCCTTATCTCTTAATACCTTTGGTTAACAAGAATCTATCAATCACAGATTTAAAAATTAACCAATATGCCAGCAAGAAATTTGCGCAACCATTATCATGAGGGTGCGATGGCTCCCACAGTGGAATAGCTTGCTGGATGTTTAAAATGGAGACTGTTCCTTCTGGATCATCAAACGTATCTGTCTGGGCCCCAACTTCAACTACATTTCCCCATCTCCCGATGTTTTTTTCTCTCCATATCTAACTCTTATATGTTTGTGTACACAGCAGTGAAGGATTACATCAAATTAATATATCTTACATTATCCTTTTCATCCACCTCAACAATCTCTCTCTCTCCAATTTTGTCCCTCTCTACAGCCCTCTCTCTGCCTTCATATCTAACCCTCTCTCCCTCTGTCTCTCTCCTAATGTCAGAGATAGCAGGAGGGAGAGACAGAGAGAGAATGTTGAAGGAACTGTACTCTGTTCCTAAGCTGTGCTGAACCTGCTCTGGGAGTGTTTGATGGGCTACATTAATCGGCCGTGTACAGTCCTGTATCAGGCTGTGAAGAAGCACAGCTTGTTCAGTGTACAACGGGTCAAAGGGAACGATTCACTCCTGTCTGCTACTGGGAAGAGAGACTGACCTTAACATCAAGGCAGCGTTTGACCGAGTGTGACATCGAGGAGCCCGAGTAAAACTGAAGTCAGTGGGAATCGGGGGAAATCTCTCCACTGGTTGGAATCATACCGAGCACAAAGGAAGATGGTTTTGGTTGTTGGAAGTCAATCATCTCAGTCCCAGGCCTTCACTGCAGGAGTTTATCAGGGTAGTGTCCTCAGCCCAGCCATCTTCAACTGAGATCCCAGCAGAAAGTGCTTTAAATACTGAGCAGGTCAGACAGCATCTGTGGAGAGAGAAACAAAGTTAGTGATTCAGCTCGATGCTTTCCAGATTTCCAGCATCCACAGTATTTTGCCTCAGATAATGAAGCAATCCAGAGCCACATGCACCAAGACCCGGACAACATTTAGGTTTGGGCCGACCAGTGACAAGTAACATTCACGTCACACAAGTGCCAGGCAATGACCATCTGCAACATGAGAGAATCCAACCACCTCCCCTTGGCATTCAAAGCATTATCCCATCGCTGAATCCCCCAGCGTCAACATCCTGGGGAAACATTGACATCAAACTTAACAGAACGAAACACATCAATAGTTTCTTCACCCAGTGGCTGGTGGGTGTCTGGAACTCACTGCCTGAAAGGATTAGTATAAAATGGGTGGTTGATGGCCGGCACAGACTGGGCGGGCCGAAGGGCCTGTATAAGTGCTGTATCTCTAAACCAAACTGAAATAAACACCCCTTACACTTCAAAATTCCAGGGATACAGAGTAAAGCTCCGTCTAAACTGTCCCTTCAAATGCTGCCAAGCAAGTACAGAATGGAGTTATCTACAGAGCAAATCTCTGTCCTCTCTGTTCCATAAAACACTCGCAGGACAGGTACAGTGTGGGGTTAGATACCGAGTAAAGCTGCCTCTATATATGCCTCTCTTTCACCTCCTCCATCCAGATGGAGAGAGTAACAGTGAGAAAGACAGGGATAGATATAGAGAGGGAATAACAGAGAGAGGGAAGGATAGCAATGGGGAGAGATTACCAGAGAGGAAGAGATTGGGATGGAGAGTGTCGGTCAGTGTTCCTGCAAAGCTGTGTGCAGCAGCCTGGAAGGTACCACGCAGGTCCTGTTCCGTGATAAATAACACACGTCTTCGAAGATTCTTAAAAATTTAAAGGGACTGCACGTGGGACAAAAACAACTTGCCGTGCACAACAACTAAATTTTCTGGGAACATTGGAGCCAGCTGTAGCTCAGTGGGTAATAATCCTGCCTCTGAGTTATACGTTTGTGGGTTCAGGTCCGAACACAAAATCTAGGCTGATGTCACCCAACAGAAAATCAGAACAGACCAGCGAGACACAGAAAAGGAAACTTGTGTTGAATTTGTGAGCCTCGCTTTCTGTAATGTTTTAGTGTTTGGTCAGAATGTTGACCCAGTGAAATTTTGCCCCTGTGGCATGAGAGTTATCTGAATAGAGATTATAACATCTGATTACAACATGAAGGTACCGTGCGCACCGAGTAGAACAACATTTGCAGCGTCCCATCATGTAAAATACTTTACTGGGTGTGGGATCAGGGTTTGATATTTCCAAAACACTGAGGGAAACTCGAACTTTTAATCAGCCCTGGGAGGAAAGTAAACCCGGAGACTTTCAAACAGTAATCAATGTCAGATTTGATCAATTATTAGGGATTCATCAATTTAGTATACAAAGCAGACAGAATATGCCGTTAAAGAGCGGGATATGGGTTTCCTACCAGCCTGCAGAAGGAAGTGCACCCTCTGCAGTTGTGGTATCACCAAAAGCAGCCAAATTAAAATAGCAAATTGATGTATGTGGAGTTTTACTGAGGTTCTGAGAGAGGAGAGAGAAACAGGCATAGACACAGACAGGCAGACACACACCCACACACAGAGAAACACACATGCACACAGAGAACCACACACACAGAACCACACACACACACACAGAAACACACACACAGAACCACAGACACACAGAGACCGACATGCACAGACACACAGAGACCGACATGCACAGACACACACACAAACAGACTGCCCAAGGGACAGAGAGTGACAGAAGAATATTTCAATTTCTATAATATTTCAATTTCAGTTTCTATAAGATCCCCCCTCATTCTTCTGAATTCCAATGAATATAATCCCAATCTACTCAGTCTCTCCTCATAAGCCAACCCCCTCAACTCTGGAATCAACCTAGTGAACCTCCTCTGCACCCTCTCCAGTGCCATACATCCTTTCTCAAGTAAGGAGACCAAAACTGCACACAGTACTCCAGATGCGGCCTCACCAGTACCTTATACAGCTGCAACATAACCTCTCTGCTTTTAAACTCAATCCCTTTAGCAATGAAGGACAAAATTCCATTTGCCTTCCTAATTACTTGCTGTACCTGCAGACCAACCTTTTGCGATTCATGCACAAGGACACCCAGGTCCCTCTGCATAGCAGCATGCTGCAACTTTTTACCATTCAAGTAATAATCCTTTTTACTGTTACTCCTACCGAAATGAATAACTTCACATTTATTAACATTGTATTCCATCTGCCAGACCTTTGCCCACTCACTCAATGTATCTATGTTCCTCTGCAAAGTTTCACAGTCATCTGCACACTTTGCTCTGCCACTCATCTTAGTGTCATCTGCAAACTTTAACAACCTACACGTGGTCCCCAACTCCAAATCATCGATATAAATTGTAAATAATTGTGGTCCCAACACCGATCCCTGAGGCACACCACTAGTGACTGATTGCCAGCCAGAATAGCACTCATTTATCCCCACTCTCTGCTTCCTGTTAGTCAACCAGAGAGGGAAAGGCAGATGGAGAGACAGAGAGAGAGAGAGACGCAGAGATGGAAGGAGAGAGATGGAGTGACAGGGAGGGAAAGACAGATGGAGGGACAGAGTGAGAGACAGAGAGAGGAGAGAGATGGAGTAACAGGGAGGGAAGGACAGATGGAGGGACAGAGTGAGAGACAGAGAGAGGAGAGAGATGGAGTGACAGGGTGGGAAAGACAGATGGAGAGACAGAGAACGAGAGACAGAGATAGAAGGAGAGAGAGGGAGTGACAGGGAGGGAAAGACAGATGGAAAGACTGAGAGAGAGAGAGGCAGAGATGGAAGGAGGGAGAGTGAGACAGAGAGGGAAAGAAAGATGGAGGGACAGAGAGAGAGACACACAGAGATGGAAGGAGAGAGATGGAGTGACAGGGAGGGAAAGACAGATGGAGGGACAGAGTGAGGGACAGAGAGTGGAGAGAGATGGAGTGACAGGGAGGGAAAGACAGATGGAAAGACTGAGAGAGAGAGAGGCAGAGATGGAAGGAGGGAGAGGCAGTGACAGGGAGGGAAAGACAGATGGAAAGACTGAGAGAGAGAGACAGAGATAGAAGGAGAGAGAGGGAGTGACAGGGAGGGAAAGACAGATGGAAAGACTGAGAGAGAGAGACAGAGATAGAAGGAGAGAAATGGAGTGACAGGGAGGGAAGGACAGATGGAGAGACAGAGAGCGAGAGACAGAGATAGAAGGAGAGAGAGGGAGTGACAGGGAGGGAAAGACAGATGGAGAGACAGAGAGAGAGAGAGACCGAGATAGAAGGAGAGAGAGGGAGAGACAGGAAGGGAAAGACAGATGGAGAGACAGAGACAAGGAGAGAGATGGAGTGACAGGGAGGGAAGGACAGATGGAGGGACAGAGAGAGAGAGACAGAGAGAGAAGGAGAGAGATGGAGTGACAGGGAGGGAAGGACAGATGGAGAGGCAGAGATGGAAGGATTGAGAGAGTGTGTGACAGGGAGGGAAAGACAGATGGAAAGAGAGAGGGAGAGACAGACAGCGAGGGAAAGACATATGGAGGGGCAGAGAGTGAGACAGAGAGAGAAGGAGAGAGAGGGAGTGTCAGGGAGGGAAAGACAGATGGAGGGACAGAGAGAGAGCGAGAGACAGGGAGAGAGATGGAGTGACAGGGAGTGAAGGAAAGATAGAGGGATAGAGAGAGAGACAGAGAGAGGCAGAGACAGAGATCGAAGGAGGGAGATGGAGTGACGGGGGGTGGGGAGGGTGGTGCAGTAGACAGGTGGAGGGACAGAGAGAGAGAGGCAGAGATGGAAGTAGTGAGAGGGAGTGTCAAGGAGGGAAAGACAGATGGAGGGACAAAGTGAGAGACAGAGAGAGCAAGAGAGAGATGGAGTGACAGGGAGGGAAGGACAGATGGAGGGATAGAGAGGGAGAGACAGAGAGAGTGGCAGAGACAGAGATAGAAGCAGAGAGAGGGAGTGACAGGGAGCGAAAGACAGATGGAGAGACAGGAAGAGACAGAGATCTCTCCCGATGTTTCTGTCTCCATACCTATTTCTTAAATGTTTGTGCACACAGCAGTGAAGGATTACATCAAATTAATTTCTCTTACATTCTCCCTTTCAATCGACCCCGCAATCTCTCTCTCTCCAACCTTGTCCCTCTCCACAGCACTCTCTCTGTCTCCATATCTAACCCTCTCTCCCTCTGTCTCTCTCCTAGTGTCAGAGATAGCAGGAGGGAGAGACAGAGAGAGGAAGACAGAGAGAGAATGTTGAAGGAACTGTACTCTGTTCCTAAGCTGTGCTGAACCTGCTCTGGGAGTGTTTGATGGGCTACATTAATGGGCCGTGTACAGTCCTGGATCAGGCTGTGAAGAAGCACAGCTTGTTCAGTGTACAACGGGTCAAAGGGAACGATTCACTCCTGTCTGCTACTGGGAAGAGAGACTGACCTTAACATCAAGGCAGTGTTTGACCGAGTGTGACATCGAGGAACCCGAGTAAAACTGAAGTCAGTGGGAATCCGCTGGTTGGACTCATACCGAGCACAAAGGAAGATGGTTGTGGTTGTTGGAAGTCAATCATCTCAGTCCCAGGACATCACTGCAGGAGTTCCTCAGGTTAGTGTCCTCAGCCCAGCCATCTTCAGCTGCTTCCTCAATGACCTGCCCTCCATCGTAAGGTCAGAAGTAGGGATGTTCACTGTTGATTGCACAGTGTTCAGTTCCATTCACACCTCCTCAGATAATGAAATCCCAGCAGGAAGTGCTGGAAATACTGAGCAGGTCAGGCAGCATCTGTGGAGAGAGAAACAGAGTTAGTGATTCAGCTCGATGCTTTCCAGATTTCCAGCATCCGCAGTATTTTGCCTCAGATAATGAAGCAATCCAGAGCCACATGCACCGAGACCCGGACAACATTCAGGTTTGGGCCGACCAGTGACAAGTAACATTCACGTCACACAAGTGCCAGGCAATGACCATCTGCATCAAGAGATAATCCAACCACCTCCCCTTGGCATTCAAAGCATTATCCCATCGCTGAATCCCCCAGCGTCAATATCCTGGGGAAACATTGACATCAAACTTAACTGAAGGAAACACATCAATAGTTTCTTCACCATCTCTCTGGGACAGAGAGACACAGATAAAGAATGTGAGTAAGCTTTGACAGAACCTCAGTAAATTGTTCCAACCATTGCTAATGATAGAAATCAAGGATTATATTCGAGCAAAGGAAGAGGCAGAGAATGTTAGCCCCTTTATAACTATATCCTTTAGTTTAGATTGCCTCTCCTCCTTCTTCCTACCTGTGGAGGTGGGAGATGTGGGAATGGTTCTTAATGAATTCTCTGTGTCCGTCTTTATAAAAGAGTGGGAACGATACAGAGATTGTAGTTAAAGAGGAGGAGTGTGAAATATTGGATGGGATAAACAGAGTGAGGGGGGAAATATGAAGGTGTTTGGCAGCTTTGAAAGTGGATAAATGGTCAGGCCTGGATGTATTGGAATCAGTTCAGAGAAGGTTCACTCGGCTGATTCCTGGGATGAAGGGGTTATCTTTGAGGAATGGTGGAACAGGTTGGGCCGATACTCATTGGAGTTCAGAAGAATGAGAGGTGATCTTATTGAAACATACAAGATTCTGAGGGGACTTTACAGGGCGGATGCTGGGAGGATGTTCCCCTTGTGGGGAAGTCTAGAACTAGGGGGCAGGTACACTGTGGGGTTTGATACAGAGTAAAGCTGCCTCTGTATATGCCTCTCTTTCTCCTCCTCCATCCAGATGGAGAGAGTAACAGTGAGAAAGAACAGGGATAGATATGGAGAATAAGAGAGAGAGGGAAGGATTGCAATGGGGAGAGAGTACCAGAGAGAAAGAGGAAGAGATTGGGATGGAGAGTGTCGGTCAATGTTCCTGCAAATCTGCGTGCAGCAGCCTCAAAGGTCCCACGCAGATCCTGTTCCACAATAAATAGCACACGTCTTCAAAGATTCTTCAAAGATTTCAAGGGACAGCTCACGTTAAAAAAACTGGGCACGCACAACATCTAAATTTTCACGGGAACATTGGAGCCAACTGCGGAATACATGTTTCTTACCAGCCTGCATAAGGAAGTGTAACCTCTGCAGATGCGGTGAAACCAAAAGCAGCTGACTTCAAATGGCAAACTGATGCATGTGGAGCTTTACAAAGGGTCTGAGAGAGGAGAGAGAAACAGACATAGACACACACAGACACACAGAAACACACACACACACAGAAACACACACACAGAAACACACACACACAGAAACACAGACACACACACAGAAACACAGACACACACACACACACACAAACACACAGAAACACACAGACACACACAGAGAAACACACAGAGAAACACACACACACAGAAACACACACACACACAGAGAAACACACACACAGAAACACACACACACAGAAACACACACACACAGAAACACACACACAGAAACACAGACACAGAAACACAGACACAGAAACACAGACACAGAAACACAGACACACACACACACACACAAACACACAGAAACACACACACACACACAGAGAAACACACAGAAACACACACACAGAAACACACACACACAGAAACACACACACACAGAAACACACACAGACACAGAAACACACAGACACAGAAACACACACACAGAAACACACACACAGAAACACACACACAGAAACACACACACACACACAGAAACACACACAGAAACACACACACAGAAACACACACACAGAAACAGAGTGCCTCAGGGACAGAGCGCGAAAGAAGAATATTTCAATTTTCAAAAGGAATTTGATGAGATCAACCTTCGATTTAAAAATGACAATTGATTTTGCATCAATGTTTGCGTGCAGAAGACACGTTCCAAACTACTACCACCTTTAGCCTGGAGTGGCGGATTTTTACTCAGAGGGTTGTGAATCTTTGGAATTCTCTACCCCAGTGGGCTGTGGAAACTCAGTCTGGGAAAAAGGCATTGAAGTGGATGATCAGCCAGGATCGTATTGAATGGCGGAGCAGGCTCGATGGGCTGAATGGCCTACTCCTGTTCCTATGTTCCCAAGCTGCTGAAATAGTTTCTCCCAAACTGCCCCATCAGTTCCCCTTAATATCTCAACAGCTTTGAACAAATTACCTTGATCCTCCTAAATTCCAGGCAATATATCCCTAGTTTGTGTAATATCACCTCGTAATTTAACCCTTGGAGTCCAGTTATCATTCTGGTAAATCTACACTGCACTCAAATGGACATGGACCCCCCAAAGTCTCTTTGAACCTCCAGTATTTCTAGCTTTACACCATTTATAAAGTACTCTGTTCTAGTCTTTTTTTGCTGACATGGAAATCTAACTGCCACAGTTTTGCCCATCTCTTTAAGATATTAATATCTCTTTGCAATGTTCTGCTTCCAGCTACACTGCTTACAATGCTGCCTATTTTTGTGTCATTGGTAAACTTGGGTATGTTGCATTCTACCACAACATCTTAAATTGTTAACAAATACAGCAAACTGAGACACACACAGGCTTTGCACCAGTAGACAGGAGTGAATCATTCCAACCTAGAGGCTTTTTAACTCCAGATTTATGTTTTTTTAAAGAAAAAATAGAATTCAAATTCACAACAGCCCAGCGTGGGATTTGAACTCCTACTTTTTCAATCATCAGCTCAGGCCTTCAAATTAAAACCCATAAAAAGAGATTCATTTTCCTCCTGCTGATGTCTGACGGTCTCAGGTTTTGTATATTGTTCCCTTCGCCTCTTCTTCCATGTGTTTGAAGTCTTTGAAGTTTGTCAGACATTGGTAAACTACTTCATGTGGTGTTCTGTAAATACCTTCAATTCTGTGTATCTGGAAGGGACACAATTCAAATTCTCACCTTATTGCATCAACCAAAACCTGCAGGTCCATTCAAACAACTCTATTTCCTGTCTCTGCAAAGACAGCTCACACTTCCACAATGCAGGAATGTCTGAATGGAAACAGCTTTTGACACATTTCCCAACACGTTTGCTAACACTTTTCAGGATAAAGCTAAATTCAACTTAGAGATTGCAAGCCCCAAATTGAATCTTTTAGATGTAAAAAGTGACACAAATGAAATCCCAGATCTCTCTGTCCCTGCACCCATTTTAACATTGTACCATTTAGTTTATATCGCTTCTCCTCAGTCTTCCTTCCAAAATGCATCATTTTACATTTCTCAGCATTGAAGTTAACCTGCTATGTGTCTGACCATTTCACCAGACTGCCTCTATCCTCCTGAAGTCTACTCCTATTCCCTTCACTGTTCATTACATTGCAAATGGCACAATGTTGAAGTTATGCCCTGTAAACCCCAGTCTAAGTCATTCATAAATCAATAAGATCAGTGGTCCTAATCAAAACCCCTGGGGAATACCACAATTTACACTGGATACAGTGAGTACAAAAGCCGAGAGGGTGTGCTGAACATTTATAAAGCTCTGGTCAGGTAACAGAGAGGGAGAGACTGGGATTCAGAGGGTAACGGAGAGGGAGAGACTGGGACTTAGAGAGTAAGAGAGAGGGAGAGACTGGGATTCAGAGGGTAACGGAGAGGGAGAGACTGGGATTCAGAGGGTAACGGAGAGGGAGAGACTGGGACTCAGAGGGTAAGAGAGAGGGAGAGACTGGGATTCAGAGGGTAACGGAGAGGGAGAGACTGGGACTCAGAGGGTAAATGAGAGGGAGAGACTGGGACTCAGAGGGTAAGAGAGAGGGAGAGACTGGGATTCAGACGGAAACAGAGAGGGAGAGACTGGGATTCAGACGGTAATGGAGAGGGAGAGTCTGGGATTCAGAGGGTAACAGAGAGGGAGAGTCTGGGATTCAGAGGGAAACAGAGAGGGAGAGACTGGGATTCAGACGGTAACAGAGAGGGAGAGTCTGGGATTCACAGGGTAACAGAGAGGGAGAGTCTGGGACTCAGAGGGTAACGGAGAGGGAGAGACTGGAATTCAGAGGGTAACAGAGAGGGAGATTCTGGGACTCAGAGGGTAACGGAGAGGGAGAGACTGGGACTCAGAGGGTAAGAGAGAGGGAGAGACTGGGATTCACAGGGTAACAGAGAGGGAGATTCTGGGATTCAGAGGGAAACATGGAGGGAGAGACTGGGATTCAGAGAGTAACAGAGGGGGAGAGAATGGGATTCAGAGGGTAACGGAGAGGGAGAGACTGGGATTCAGAGGGTCACAGAGAGGGAGAGACTGGGATTCAGAGGGTAACAGAGAGCGAGAGACTGGGATTCAGAGGGTAACAGAGAGGGAGAGACTGGAATTCAGAGGGTAACAGAGAGCGAGAGACTGGGATTCAGAGGGTAACAGAGAGGGAGAGACTGGAATTCAGAGGGTAACAGAGAGGGAGAGTCTGGGATTCAGAGGGTAACAGAGAGGGAGAGACTGGGATTCAGAGGGTAACAGAGAGGGAGAGACTGGGATTCAGAGAGTAACAGAGAGTGAGAGACTGGGATTCAGAGGCTAACAGAGGGAAAAATAGAGTTGGCGAGGGCAACATAGAAATTTTAAGGCACAGAAAGCGGCCACTTGGCCCATCCTCTCTGTGCCAGCCGAAAACGATCAACCTATTCTAATCCCACCTTCCAGCATTTGGTCTGAGCTCTGCAGCTTACCGCACTTGAGGTGCCGATCCAGACTCCTTCTGAATGAGTTGAGGGTCTCTGCCTCAACTACCCTTTCAGGCAGTGAGTTCCAGACCATCGCGACCCTCTGGGTGAAAAAGATTTTCCTCAACTCCCCTCTAATTTTTCTGCCAATCACTTTAAATCTATGCCCCCTCGTCACTGACCTTTCTGCTATGGTTCTCTGCCCTTCACCTCCACTCTATCCAGGACCCTCAACATTTTGTACATTTCAATCAGATCTCCCCTCGGCCTTCGCTTTTCCAAGGACAACAACCCCTGCCTATCCTCATAGCTACAATTCTCCAGTCCTGGCAACATCCTAGAAAATGGGAGAGAGACAAAGTCCCGTGTTCATAACACATGGATAAAGAGGTTAATCATCTGAGCTGTAACTCTGAGATAGAGAAAGAGAGAGAGAGGGAGGGAGAGAGTGAGGGAGAGAGGGAGGGAGAGAGGGAGGGAGAGAGGGAGTGAGAGAGGGAGGGAGAGAGGGAGGGAGAGAGGGAGGGAAAGAGGGAGGGAGAGAGGGAGGGAGAGAGGGAGGGAGAGATAGTGTGGGGGAGACACAAACTGAGACGTGGACAGAGGCAGCGAGAGAGAGGGAGAGATAGAGAGGGAGAGGCTGAAGAGAGAGAGGCAGAGAGAGAGAGGCAGAGAGAGAGATAGAGAGAGACAGAGAGGGAGCGATGGTGTGAGGGAGGCACAAATTGAGACATGGACAGAGGTTGAGAAAGAGAGAGAGGGAGAGACAGAGAGAGAGAGCTGGGGGAGAGACAGATAGAGAGTGAGAGAGGCACAGAGAGAGAAGGAGACACAGTGAGGCAGACATAGAGAGGCAGACAGAGAGCTAGAGAGAGACAGAGAGAGAGGGAGAGATGGTGTGAGGGAGGCACAAATTGAGACATGGACAGAGGTAGAGAGAGAGAGGGAGAGATAGAGCGAGAGAGAGAAAAAGACAGAGAGGGATAGATAGCGAGAGAGAGAGGGGGTAAGACAGATAGCGAGGGACAGAGGCAGTGTGGGAGAGGCAGTGTGAGAGAGGCAGATTAGAAGGTAGCAAATGTAACCCCACTATTTACAAAAGGAAGGAGAGAGAAAATGGGGAACTAAAGACCTGTTCGTCTAACATCAGTCATTGGGAAAATGCTCGAATCTATAATAAAGGATGTGATAACAGGACACTTAAAGAGAGATTGCGAGGGGTGGGGGGAGAGAGAAATGGGGGGAGAGAGAAATGGGGGGGAGAGAGAGGTGGGAGAGTGCGTGAGTGAGACGGAGCAAAGGAGAGAGATACTAGGTTAGGTGGGACAATAAGCTGTGAGGAGAACACAAATAGACTACAAAGAGAGATGGTTTGGGATAGACAGCGATAAATGTCCTAGTGTTGTGGTAACATAAAATGGCCACTGAAAATGAACCTAAAATGGCTGACTGATGTGTGTGGATTTCCACAGATGAGAGGAGAGAGAGAGAGACAGACAGACAGACAGACAGAGAGACAAAGAGGGAGACAGAGACCAAGACACAGAGAGTGATAGCAGGATACTTGTCGTAAGACAGAGGAAGAGGAGGAGGCCATTTGGCCCCTCAACCCTGTTCTGTCATTCAATGAGCTCATGGCTGATGTGTGATCTAACTCCATGTACCTATCTTTGTCCCTTAATACCTTTGGTTAACAAAAATCTATCAAACTCAGATTTAAAAATTAACAAGTGTCTCAGCATCAATTGCTGATTGTGGAAGAGAGTTTCAAACTGATACCACACCTGGTGTGTTGAAGTGTTTCTTCATTTCACTCCTGAAAGGTTTTTAGACTAGGTTTATATTTTTAGACTATGCCCCCATGTTCTAGACTCTGCAGCCAGTGGGAATTGTTACTCTCTGTCCACCCTATCAGTTTCCCTTATTATCTTGAAAACAATCATCAAATCACACCTGAGCCTTCAAAATTCCAGGGATACAGAGTAAATCTCCAGCTGCACTGTCCCATTAAATATTCCCAAGCCAAGCACAATGTTGGGTTTGACACAGAGTAAATTTCCCTCGACACTGTCCCATCACACACTCCCAGGGCAGGAACATCATGGGGTGGATACAGAGTGAATCTCACTCTACACTGTCCGAAACAGACAGAGAGAGAGAGAGAATGAGAGAAATAGAGGGAGACACAGACAGACAGGGTGTGTGAGAGTGAAAGAAGGATATAAAACATCAGACATAGGAAGATGAGGAGGCAATTTAACCCCTCGACCCTGTTCCAGCATTCAGTGAGATCAGGGCTGATCTGTGATCTAACTAACACCATATATCCCACCTTTGCCCTTTATCTCTTAATACCTTTGGTTAACAAGAATCTATCAATCACAGGTTTAAAAATTAACCAATAAGCCAGCATGAAATTTCCACAGTGGAATAGCTGGCTGAATATTTATAATGGAGGCTATTCCTTCTGGATCATCAAAAGTGTCCGCCTGGGCCCCAACTTTACTGCATTCCTCCCTCTCCCGATGTTCGTTTTCTCTCCATACCTATCTCAAATATGTTTGTGTACACAGCAGTGAAGGATTAAATCAAGTTAATATATCTTACATTATCCTCTTCATCCAACTCAACATTCTCTCTCTCTCTCCAAGTTTGTCCCTCTCTACGGCCCTCTCTATGCCTTCATATCTAACCCTCCGTCCCTCTGTCTCTCTCCCAGTGTCAGTGATAGCAGAGAGAGAGACAGAGATAGAAGGAGAGGGAGGGAGTGACAGAGAGGGAAAGACAGATGGAGGGGCAGAGTGAGAGAAAGAGAGAGGAGAGAGATGGAGTGACAGTGAGGGAAGGACAGATGGAGAGACAGAGAGAGAGAGAGACAGAGATAGAAATAGAAAGACAGAGAGGGAGTGACAGAGATAGAAGGAGAGGGAGGGAGTGACAGAGAGGGAAAGACAGATGGAGGGACAGAGTGAGAGACAGAGAGAGGAGAGAGATGGAGTGACAGTGAGGGAAGGACAGATGGAGAGACAGAGAGAGAGAGACAGAGATAGAAATAGAAAGACAGAGAGGGAGTGACAGAGATAGAAGGAGAGGGAGGGAGTGACAGAGAGGGAAAGACAGATGGAGGGACAGAGTGAGAGACAGAGAGAGGAGAGAGATGGAGTGACAGTGAAGGAAGGACAGATGGAGGGATAGAGAGAGAGAGAGACAGAGATAGAAGGAGAGAGATGGAGTGATGGGGGTGGGTGGGAAGACAGATGGAGAGACCAAGAGAGAGACAGAGAGAGATGGAGAGAGATGGAGTGACAGGAAGGGAAGGACCGATGGACAGGTGGAGGGATGGAGAGAGAGAGAGACAGAGACAGAAGGAGAGAGAGGGAGAGACAGAGAGGGAAAGACAGATGGAGGGACAGAGAGAGAGACAGAGAGAGAGACAGAGAGAGAGAGAGAAGGAGAGATTGGGAGAGACAGAGAGGGAAAGGCAGTTGGAGAGACAGAGAGAAAGAGAGAGGGGCAGAGATGGAAGGAGAGAGGGGGAGTGACAAGGAGGGAAAGACAGATGGAAAGACAGAGAGGGAGAGACAGTGATAGAAGGAGAGAGAGGGAGAGACAGAGAGGCAAAGACAGATGGAGGGACAGAGAGAGAGACAGAGAGAGAGGCAGAGAGAGAGAGAGAAGGAGTGTTTGGGAGAGACAGAGAGGGAAAGGCATTTGGAGAGACAGAGAGAGAAGGAGAGAGAGGGAGTGTCAGGGAGGGAAGGACGGATGGACAGCTGGAGGGATTGAGAGAGAGAGACAGAGATAGAAGGAGAGAGAGGGAGAGACAGAGAGGGAAAGGCAGATGGAGGGACAGAGAGAGAGACTGATAGGCAGAGAACGAGAGAGAAGGAGAGATTGGGAGAGACAGAGAGGGAAAGGCAGATGGAGGGACAGAGAGAGAGACTGATAGGCAGAGAACGAGAGAGAAGGAGAGATTGGGAGAGACAGAGAGGGAAAGGCAGATGGAGGGACAGAGAGAGAGAGACAGAGAGATGGAGGGAGAGTGAGGGAGTGACAGGGAGGGAAAGACAGATGGAAAGACAGAGGGAGAGAGACAGTGAAAGAAGTAGAGAGAGGGTGAGACAGATAGGGAAAGACAGATGGAGAGACAGCGAGAGAGGCAGAGATGGAAGTAGCGAGAGGGAGTGATGGGGAGGGAAAGACAGATGGAGAGACAGATGGAGAGACAGTGATGGAAGGAGAGAGAGGGAGAGACAGAGATTGAAGGAGAGAGAGGGAGTGACTGGGAGGGAAAGAGAGATGGAGAGATAGAGAGAGACAGAGAGGGAAAGACAGATGGAGGGACAGAGAGAGAGACAGAGACAGAGAGAAAAGGAGAGGTTGGGAGAGACAGAGAGGGAAAGGCAGTTGGAGACAGAGAGAGAGCGAGGGGCAGAGATGGAAGGAGAGAGAGGGAGTGACAGGGAGGGAATGACAGATGGAAAGACAGAGAGAGGGAGACAGTGGTAGAAGGAGAGAGAGGGAGAGACAGGGAGGGAAAGACAGATGGATGGACAGAGAGAGAGACAGAGAGAGTGTCAGGCAGGGAAGGATGGATGGACAGATGGAGGGATTGACAGAGAGAGAAAGAGATGGAAGGAGAGAGAGGGAGAGACAGAGAGGGAAAGACAGATGGAGGGACAGAGAGAGAGGCAGAGACAGAGAGAGAAGGAAAGATTGGGAGAGGCAGAGAGGGAAAGGCAGATGGAGGGACAGAGAGAGAGAGAGAGAGGCAGAGATGGAAGGAGAATGAGGGAGTGACAGGGAGGGAAAGACAGATGGAAAGACAGAGGGAGAGAGACAGTGAAAGAAGGAGAGAGAGGGAGAGACAGAGAGGGAAAGACAGATGGAGAGACAGCGAGAGAGGCAGAGATGGAAGTACAGAGAGGGAGTGATGGGGAGGGAAAGACAGATGGAGAGACAGTGATAGAAGGAGAGAGAGGGAGAGACAGAGATTGAAGGAGAGAGAGGGAGTGACTTGGAGGGAAAGAGAGATGGAGAGATGGAGAGAGAGAGACAGAGAGGGAAAGACAGATGGAGGGACAGAGAGAGAGACAGAGAGAGAGGCAGAGACAGAGACAGAAGGAGAGATTGGGAGAGACAGAGAGGGAAAGGCAGTTGGAGAGAGAGAGGGGCAGAGATGGAAGGAGAGAGAGGGAGTGACAGGGAGGGAAAGACAGATGGAGAGACAGAGAGAGGTGCAGAGATGGAAGGAGACAGAGGGAGAGACAGGGAGGGAAAGACAGATGGATGGACAGAGAGAGAGACAGAGAGAGAAGGAGAGAGAGGGAGTGTCAGGCATGGAAGGACGGATGGACAGATGGAGGGATTGACAGAGAGAGAAAGAGATAGAAGGAGAGAGAGGGAGAGACAGAGAGGGAAAGGCAGTTGGAGAGACAGAGAAAGAGAGAGAGGCAGAGATGGAAGGAGAGAGAGGGAGTGACAGGGAGGCAAGGACAGATGGAAAGACAGTGAGAGAGACAGTGATAGAAGGAGAGAGAGGGAGAGACAGAGATTGAAAGAGTGAGAGGGAGTGACTGGGAGGGAAAGAGAGATGGAGAGATAGAGAGAGAGAGACAGAGATAGAAGGAGAGAGAGGGAGAGACAGAGAGGGAAAGGCAGTTGGAGACAGAGAGAGAGAGAGGGGCAGAGATGGAAGGAGAGAGAGGGAGTGACAGGGCGGGAATGACAGATTCAAAGAGAGAAAGAGAGACAGTGGTAGAAGAAGAGAGAGGGAGAGACAGAGAGGGAAAGACAGATAGAGAGAGAGAGGCAGAGATGGAAGGAGACAGAGGGAGTGACAGCGAGGGAAAGACAGATGGACGGACAGAGAGAGAGACAGAGAGAGAAGGAGAGAGATGGAGTGTCAGGCAGGGAAGGACGGATGGACAGATGGAGGGATTGACAGAGAGAGACAGAGATAGAAGGACAGAGAGGGAGAGACAGAGAGGGAAAGACAGATGGAGGGACAGAGAGAGAGGCAGAGACAGAGAGAGAAGGAGAGATTGGGAGAGACAGAGAGGGAAAGGCAGTTGGAGAGACAGAAAAAGAGAGAGAGGCAGAGATGGAAGGAGAGAGAGGGAGTGACAGGGAGGGAAGGACAGATGGAAAGACAGTGAGAGAGACAGTGATAGAAGGAGAGAGAGGGGGAGACAGAGATTGTAAGAGTGAGAGGGAGTGACTGGGAGGGAAAGAGAGATGGAGAGATAGAGAGAGAGAGACAGAGATGGAAGCAGAGAGGGGAGAGACAGAGGGAAAGACAGATGGAGGGACAGAGAGCGAGGCAGAGACAAAGAGAGAAGGAGAGATTGGGAGAGACAGAGAGGGAAAGGCAGTTGGAGAGACAGAGCGAGAGAGAGAGTGGCAGAGATGGAAGGAGGGAGAGGGAATGTCAGGAAGGGAAAGACAGATGGAAAGACAGAGAGAGAGAGACAGTGATAGAAGGAGAGAGAGGGAGAGACTGGGAGGGAAAGACAGATGGAGGGACAGAGAGAGAAGGAGAGAGAGGGAGTGTCAGGGAGGGAAGGACAGATGGACAGATGGAGGGATTGAGAGAGAGAAACAGAGATAGAAGGAGAGATTGGGAGAAACAGAGAGGGAAAGGCAGTTGGAGAGACAGAGATGGAAGGAGAGAGAGGGAGTGATGGGGAGGGAAAGACAGATGGAGAGACAGAGAGAAAGACAGCGATAGAAGGAGAGAGAGGGAGTGACAGGGAGGGAAAGACAGACAGAGGGACAAAGTGAGAGACAGAGAGAGAAGGAGAGATAGGGAGAGACAGAGAGGGACAGAAAGATGGAGAGATAGAGATAAAAGGAGAGAGATGGAGAGACAGGGAGGGAATGACAGACGGACGGAGAGAGAGAGGGTCAGAGATAGAAGGAGAGAGAGGGAGTGACACGGGGGGAAAGACAGATGGAGGGACGGTGAGAAAGTGAAGGAGGGAGAGGGAGAGATAGAGAGGAGGAGAGTGGGAGTGACAGAGAGGGTAAGACAAATGGTGGAACAGAGAGAGAGACAGAGATAGTAGGAGAGATTGGGAGCAACAGAGAGGGAAAGGCAGATGGAGGGACAGAGAGAGAGAGACAGAGAGACAGAGAGAGAGGCAGAGACAGAGAGAGAAGGAGAGTGTGGATGAGACAGAGAGGGAAAGGCAGTTGGAGAGACAGAGAGAGAGAGAGGCAGAGATGGAAGGAGAGAGAGGGAGTGACAGGAAGGGAAAGACATATGGAAAGACAGAGAGAGAGAGACAGAGATAGATGGAGAGAGAGGGAGAGACAGAGAGGTAAAGACAGATGGATGGACAGAGAGACTGAGAGGCAGAGATGGAAGGAGAGAGAGGGAGAGACAGAGAGGGAAAGACAGATGGTGGGACAGAGAGAGAGAGAGAGAGAGAGAGAAAGGGAGAGAAATGGAGTCACAGGGAGGGAAGGACAGATGGAGGGATAGAGAGATAGAGACAGAGATAGAAGGAGAGAGACGGATTGATGGGTGGGGTGTGGGAAGACAGATGGAGGGACAGGGAGAGAGGCAGGGATAGAACGAGTGAGAGGGAGTGATAGGGAGGGAAATTCACAAGGAAAGACAGAGAGAAAGACAGAGATAGGAGAGAGTGGGAGTGACAGGGAGGGAAAGACGGATGGAGGGACAGAGTGAGAGAGAAGGAGAGAGAGGGAGTGACAGAGAAGGAGAGAGGGGTTAGAGGAAAAAACAGATGGAGAGACAGAGAGATACAGAGATAGAAGGAGAGAGAGGGAGTGTCAGGGAGGCTAAGACAGATAGAGGGACAGACTGAGAGACAGAGAGAGTGATGGAGTGACAGGGAGGGAAGGACTGATGGAGGGATAGAGAGAGAGAGATAGAAGGACATAGAGGGAGTGACAGAAAGGGAAAGACTGATGGAGAGACAGAGAGAGGCAGAGATGGAAGGAGAGAGAGAGGGAGTGATAGAAAGGGAAAGACAGATGGAGAGACAGAGATAGAAGGAGAGAGATGGAGAGACAGAGAGGGAAAGACAGATGGAGGGACAGAGAGTGAGAGGCAGAGATAGAAGGAGAGAGAGGAAGTGACAGAGAGGGAACGACAAATGGAGGGACAGAGAGAGAGAGGAGATCGATGGACAGACATAGAGAGGGAAAGACAGATGGAAAGACAGAGAGAGAGAGTAAGGGAGAGAAAGGGAGAGAAGGAGAGAGATGGAGTGACAGAGAGGGAAGGATAGATGGAGGGATAGAGAGCGAGAGACATAGATAGGAGAGAGAGGGAGTGACAGGTGGTGGGGGGTGGATACAGATGGAGGGACCGAGAGAGAGAGGAGAGAGAGGGATAGACAGAGAGAAGGAGAGAGGGATTGGCAGAGAGCGAAAGACATTTGGAGGAACAGAGAGCGAGACAGAGATAGAAGGAGAGAGAGGTAGTGACCGAGAGGGAAAGACAGATGGAGGGACAGAGAGAGAGGCAGAGACAGAGAGATGGAGAGAGAGGGAGAGACAGAAAGGGAAAGACAGATGGAGAGACAGAGAGAGAGAGAGACACAGATAGAAGGAGAGAGAGGGAGAGACAGAGAGGAAAAGGCAGATGGAGGGGCAGAGAGAGAGAGATTAAGATAGAGCGACAGAGAGAGAGATAGAAGGAGAAAGACATAGAGATAGAGAGGGAAAGACAGAAGGAGGGACAGAGAGAGAGACAGAGAGAGTGGCAGAGACAGAGGTAGATGGAGAGAGAGTGAGTGTCAGGAGGAGGGGGAGAGTGAGATAGAGGGGGGAGAGACAGATAGATGGAGAGAGACAGATAGAGGGAGAGAGACAGACAGATAGATGGAGAGACAGACAGATAGAGGGAGAGACAGACAGATAGAGGGGGAGAGTGAGATAGAGGGGGAGAGTGAGATAGAGGGGCAGAGTGAGATAGAGGGGCAGAGGGAGAGAGACGGGCAGAGGGAGAGAGACGGGCAGAGGGAGAGAGACGGGGTGATGGAGATATAGGGGGTCAGAGGGAGAGAGAGGGGGGAGAGGGAGATATAGGGGGAGAGGGAGATATTGGGGGTATGTGAGATAGTGGGGGGAGAGACAGATAGAGGGGACGAGTGAGATAGAGGGGGGAGTGAGATAGAGGGGCA